>NW_025110652.1:109135-148315 GCF_011392965.1 Frieseomelitta varia
AAAAAAAAAAAAAAAGGAAAAAGAGAAAAAGAGAAAAAGTGGGGTGAAGTCTACGAGTGTGTTCGAGTAGAAAGTAAGCTGATCCGACGCGGGATAAAAAAGTTCCGAAATTCCGAAGCGCGTTGAAGTGCCGAGAACTCCACTTCTCAGCGAATCGAAACGCCGTGTCATCCGGAAAGTTAATCGTTGTACTCTGTGAAACGAAGTTCCCGCGCCTCGCCGAAGAGAGAAACTTCTCTTCGATCGGTTATTTCCGATATGAAAATGACGCCAACTCTTGGCATCTGGTGGATGTACAGTTTTTATTGACTTACGATGATTGTTAAAACGGTTAAAAAAATAAAATTTGTAGAAACAGATAGATCCTGTGGCGAGCGCCTCCGAAGAATTTAGATCAGTGTCATCTATGTTCACCAAATCGTTCCTTCGAGATGTGCGTTTCCGATAAATTAATGAACAACGCCAACTTAATGAAACTCATAAACAATAGTAAAACTCATAAATTTAAAAAGTGTTGTTAGTCCATTAATTATTAGCATGTAAATGTTTATATAGAAAGTAACCATCATAGAAAATATTCATTCGTTATTTGCTAATCATATAAAGTCATTTATAGTTAATATATATTTTGTTACATCTATGTTCACCAGATCGTTCCTTCGAAATGTGCGTTTCCGATAAATTAATGAACAACGCCAACTTAATGAAACTCATAAACAATAGTAAAACTCATAAATTTAAAAAGTGTTGTTAGTCCATTAATTATTAGCATGTAAATGTTTATATAGAAAGTAACCGTCATAGAAAATATTCATTCGTTATTTGCTATTCATATAAAGTCATTTATAGTTAATATATATTTTGTTACATTGATAATATTTTTTATGTAAATCATCGAAATCAGATATGGAGTTATTTAAATTTATAGTACTGTGATTGAGATTAATTACGATCATAGTACCTACAGTTCTGATACTAATCGTCATTTGTGATTAATAAGAAGAACTATATGTATATAAATAAGATCGAACTGTCCATGGACCGTCTTTGTTATACGAAGCCATTTCGGTAAGAACGTTGTGAAATACACAGTTATCGTCCAAATTATACGGTTTATTTTACCTATAGTTCATCAAAGTTAAATTGAAATTAATACGTTTAGAATTGATTCTGACTCGTTTTAATGGTCATCATAAATCGTAGTAACGAACATTCGGTACATGTAAGCGCATCAGAGAAACAACCGCGAATCACGCGTTTATTTCTAAATTCATCAACGAGCCGCCGTTATGTAGACACGAGCGCCATAATGAATTCATCCGACACTCTAATGCACTCGCGTAAACTCGCACTAAACGTATATACACTTAGCAGAACTCGCGAGACGCGAACGCGAACGCGAAGAGGCGGTGGCAAAAGACGTCTCTCCCGGTGTCTAATTTCGTCCCGTGGACGACGTGTTGCTAAAAGAGTATCGAATCGCTTAAAAGTACGCCGGAAACCGGGAATTCCTTTCCCGCGCACGCTAATGGACACGGCCCACGTGCGATCCACGCCGCGAGCGGCTTGTCAACTTCGATTCCCGAAACTACTTAAACCGCAGCGGAAATATCGTTCGTTTTTTGTGCGTGTTTAAAATTCGAACGGATCGAAAATGTTGAAAAACTTTTTGAAAAAAGTTCTACTCGAAACGGTGGATCGAATTTTAGGAAGTTTTTCGAAAAATGTCCTTCCCTTCGAGCATCGTCGAGAACAAATGTTCCAAATGAAGGAGATAAAAGTCCTCGAACTTGTAAAATAATAGTAAATGATATAACAAGCTTGTAAAGTAATAGTAAATAATATAACAAGCTTGTAAAATAATGTAATAATGTAAAAATCGCGTTGTTCGTCAATATTAAGAAAGTTCTCGATATTGGTAAAGTAGCGAATTAGTGACGCTGAATTTATTCGAGGGATAAATCTAAACTCGAGCGTGAAAACGGATTTTTTATTAAATTAAACGTTCTGAAATATCTTGGAACTTTTATATGTATAAATTCTAAAGCATCTGTTCTTTGAGAACACTGTCTGAAGTTGTTCTTAAATGTAACACTTTTTAAAAAACTTCTATAAAAATTCCATGAAAACAGGCATTTTCTTTATACGAAATATACAAATTCGAAAGAAACAAAAAGTTTCTTTTAAAAACGAAAAGAAACTGTTGATTTTGACCATTGATTTAAATTCTTCTATCCAAACATATGAATGGCACTTTTCTTTTTGGAATCCGTATTTCAGTTACCTTATTAAATAACCTAATTTCAGTTATCTAATTAAGAACTAGGAATAATTGAAGAATTTATTGAGAATCTGTTACATTCTGCGAATTTCGCGAAAAAAATCGTACAATGATAAATTATCATAAAGTTTCAAGCCTCTAGTTCATTTTATTCTAGGACGATTATGTAGAATATATAGCAGATAACGAAACATAATGTCACAGTACTTTCATCGTTATATTTATCTAATAATTCAAATTTCAATAAATTGATGAAAAAGAAATCGTACAGCAAATTTCGCAGAATCGTTGTAAAGGGGAGCATTTCTACCAATGTTTTTACCAATTTCACGTTTTTCGATATTTTCAGACACCATGACCATTTATAAGCAACTATTTTTCAATATTCTTGAATATATTTGAATATATTTTTCAATATTCTTGAATATATTTGAATATATTTGTGAATATTTTTCAATTTCGACAGACACTGTTGGCTGCCGAAATTATTTACCTCCGATTTGTGTACGGTTTATTGAGTTTGCAGTGGCACTGTCAAAGATAAATTTACCGTTACAGGGGAACAAAGACGGCTACGTTACCTAAGTAAACCTCGAGTAAACGACAACGCTATATAGCGGGTGTTTATCTGTTTCAGCAACCAGCGGAGGTATAATACGTCGATATTGTTGGTTGGAAACAGCCAACTATTCCCTCGGTAAGAATAATGTTGTCTGGACGGAATACAAATACACTTATGACAATATTTAGGACACTCGAGATAATATTTAGAAACGCGGAAGATCTAAGGGGACGGTCGAAGGATCGACGAAAGTTTCAAGATTTTCAAAAATTTCACGAACTTCGCTTTAATTTTCGGACAGGAAGCGGGAAATTCGACACTCGACGCTATATTTCGTGTGACCGTGTGCGAGTAGCCGGCACTTTTTTTGGTGAAAGTAGAACGAGGATAGAAATTAGAAAGTGAAGAGGTTCTAAAGAAATTAAAATAAATAATGACGAGAATGACATTTTTAAACTAATAATATTTAATAATATTCTTTCGCGTGAAGTAAGATTCAAAACGATAAGGGTACTTTGCAAAATTTTTCCCCCGGAATATAAAATAAAGTAAAGCAGCAAAATATGTTGTATTTATACTTGGGGTGCAAAACACATTTCTTTCGAAATGTTGCAACAAACATCCCCTTGATACAAACAGGTTTATGAAAATTAAAGTTTCTGGCGATGCATGATACAAATTCTACGATTATTATTTCATACACAAACTAAAATGGAAAATGGAAAAATTCTGCTATTTTTCTTACGAAAAGAACCATCATTAGAACGTGTACAAGTTTTCTGCGCTTCTAAATATTGCCTCAAGTCGTAATAATAACATTTGTATTCTGCCCAGACAACATTATTCTTACCGATGAAATAGTTTTCGCTGTTTCCTCGACAATACACGATATTAATGTGTATTAAACGAGCGGTCAGAATTTGAATCGCAAGTGCAATAGTCGTCTATCGATTGCAAGCTACTATTTGCCAGCTTGTACAGTGTACAATGTACTTTGTAACAAGCGTCCGCAGAGTCCATCTATCCTCAACTTCCAACCCCCTGAAACCTCGGAGAGCTCTCTGGCGCGCAGCTAAAATCACCAAGAGCTCTCCGCTCTGCCTCGTCCCCGAGAAAACGAATATTCCCTCGCGATCTACGGTCTCTAATCGCTGGAATCTTGCTTGCAAATTGTCCGACACGCTGTCCAACCGTGAAGAGGAATCAGCAGCTATGCTCGGCAGGCCGGACCGATCGGAATCTCCTCGGCCGTCGTATCGAACGCATAAATCACCGGTTTATTGCTGTTATATGCAAAGTGGAACGAATCGGCGGGAACGGGGCGACCTCTTCTCTCCGAGCGGGCTAAGAATAATGCATTCCTCGGTAGATCGATGCTCTTGCCTCGTCTTTATGTTTGTACGCCTGTACCAGCGCCGAATAGAGAAGGGGAGGGAACAGGGGCGAGAAAAAGGAAGAAAAGAAAAAAAGATAGAGAGAGAGAGAGAGAGAGAAAAAGAACGATACGATAGCGATCGGTGTGGACTTATTTAATTTGGGGACCGGTCGGCCTCCCGAGTTGTTTGCAGAACGATCGTTAACGCTGATTTATACGCTCGTTCATTTTCACGATGAACCCTTCTCCCGTTCTATTTCTCTCTCTCTTTCTCTTTCTCTTTCTATCTCGTTCTCTAGTTTTGCTGGATGGTTCCTCGCGCTGCATGCGTCCGCGAAAATATACGAGTTCCAGGGACACGTGTTCAACGCGGCGCTGGCTTGCTAATAAGGGTATTAAAAGATTGGCCTTGGGTTTCGGGACGGCCAGATAGATCCGCGGGGTCGCGCGCGAGAAATATGACGTCGCTCGATTAGAAGGAGGTCTCGATATACGAGTATATACGAACGGTGGTAAACGAGGTGCCGGATTTATGGCGCTATTTCACTATCTCGTATCTCTCGGGACGAAAGTCAAGTTATTAACCACACGCTTACGTAGAACGAATTTATTACGAAAGAGAGAAAGCGGAAAGAGTGTTAAGGACAGTGAGGATCACTAGTTGTCGATCGTGTACCTATGTATGCGTATATCCCTTCGATGTGGGAAACGAATAATTATGATGGATTTTGCTACTCCAGTAAGTGATTTATTTTTTGATTGACTCAACTGCTCGACTTCTACTGTAATTTCTCTCGTAACTTCTTTGACTAACTGATTCGAACCGACTGACTAACCAACTCGTATGCTAGTTATAAAAAGTACACACTAGTTATAAAAATTGTCGATTGAATACTATAATATGTATTACTATAATTTTCTTGTGGCTTCTTTGACTAATTGTTCAAGCGTGTCAACTGAGCGGCTAACTGGCTGACTGTACACACTGGTTATAAAAAACTGTAAATATTATATGTAAAAACTACATAACTGCCTAACTGAAAGTCCTCTCTTTCATCGAACCTTGGATTGATCTTATGAATATCCAGAATTTAATAATTATGAAATTAATTGTTACATAAGTAATTATTTAGATATAAATCAATTTCGATTATTAGAAACAGACAATCGATTAATTATTCCCATTACGATTAATTGTATCACCAATTGATGTTATTCATTCATGAACAATTCAATCTTTAGGAATTAAAGCTGATGCATCGAACCCCTCTTCCAAAGGAACTCCTCTATGAGGTGTTGACGTATTAATCAAAAAGTATGAGGGAAGGTTTTCAAAATTTCCCCCATCGTCGCCCATGAGAATGGAACAGCATTTCTGAGAACTATTGTCTCCTGAAAATGATCTCGTTACATGCACAATCCTTCGAGCACTTGTTGTAGCATAGTATAGCATCTCTATGACGTAGAAGACCTCGTCGCACTTGAGGCTGGCCCAAATTTACAGGATTATTTATTACTTATTATTTATTATTTACGCTTAATTAAGTGGTAAAATTCCCGACTTGCCACGCTGAATTGGAGCACATTCATGTCATGTCATAATTGATACGTACCTTTGGACCCGAACGGAAAAGGAACAAATCTATTTCGAAGGACGTTGCGTCGAAATTTGCGAAAATGGTAAGAAACGAGGGAGAAACCGCGATACCGGTAACGGGTTGGATTTTGCATGACGTTTCCGAGGCTAGAAACACCGGAAATTCTAATTAGGATTTAGAGGGGACTTGGAGAGAGCTTCTTCCTACTTCTCTCTCTCTCTCTCTCTCTCTCTCTCTACTAGGCAACCAACGGAAACGTCAGGATCCAGACAGACCTGGATTATAGAGTTAAGAACATCAAACTTCGGGGAACCTGGTTGGCGCCACCAAACTATTCGAACAAGGGGAAATTAGACTCTATTTCTTGCGCGAGATTAGAATCAAGATCAGTCGGGCGTGTCGTTTAAGTTCCGAGGGATCGCCTCGAATTTCGAGGAGCTTGCCGTTTTCGCGCCTCGAGCGAAAAATTCGAAAATTCGAAAGCAACAGGTATTTTATATCACGTTTGGCATGCTAAGCGCCAGACGAAACAATAGCAGATGAATATTGCTTTGATTGATACCTATTGTATAAATGGTATACAGTATAATAACGCAATAGTAATTTTAATGGGTTTTATTAAAACAGTCTAATGTGAAAAGATGTGGTTTCCCTTTGCGCTCATCATAATGAACGAATGTTCTAACTTTATTAATATTTCTTTCCAGCAGCGTTGACTCGAGATGCTGGATGTAGTCTTGCATCACGCTTACCGCGGAACTGTATCGAATGAAACATAAATAAAAAAAAATAAACAAAATACGCACAACACTTGTTAAGATTTAAAAAAATCTCAATTACCTAATGAACGTTTTCCCTTGTCGGTTGATGAAACGTGCCAAACAACACTGTGATAATTACAAATCTGTGGGAATACAGATTCAGGCTCAGAAGACGATTGAGCCTCTCATACTAAGTTCCTGTCGTGGTTGAAATTCGTGCTTCTTACGCGGAGGATATTCACGTAACGCAGCGACGTCGGGGTACACGCGAAAATTAGGTGTCAGGAAGCAACGTGTGATCGATGGGCGAAGGACGAAGTCGCAAAAGACGCAATGACGTGCCACGCACGTCGAGAATTATTTGTCCCAAATTGCATTTTCAACATTCCCTCAATTCTAAATATATTTAAATGTAACCTAGGCAAAACAAATGATAAATTTATTACTTCTTAATCGTTTCTATCCAATGATATACCGACGAGTTCGAAAGAAGAAGAAAGCGACGAATTATTGTTATAACGGTTCGGTCACTCGTTATGGTCCGCGCAACCAGTTGGCCAGCGCAAGCGGTTAAAATTGTAGTAATTATGATAATTTACATTTATATCACAATACTACAAATAAATAATAACTCCGTAATTAATTTTGATAGTTTATATAAAAATATTATCAATATAACAAAATATATAATTACTAATAATTTAATGAAGATTAAATAATGAATGTTAAATAACGAATGGGAATAATTTCTAGTATGGTTACAATATATATAAGTTTCTGTGAACATTTCTATGGTGATAACAAAATTGCTAACAATTTTTAAATATTCTATTGTTTATATTAAATACACATCTCGACGGAACGATTTAATCGTTGATCTAAATTCTTCAAAGTAGAGGTCGCTACAAAATGCAGGCATTTAACGTCACCTGCACGGCCATTAACGACAACAAGAATTGAATATATCGAAAAGAAGATTCGACTCTGTTGTGTAACAAGAAAGAAGTAAATTTGCAACAAGAAGTAAAGAAGAAGTGGTTATATATAACAAAGAGAAGCTTATTTGCTGTCATCCTCCAGCATTCTCTATTTGAAATTTCGAAACGATAAATTTGATGACAAATTGACAAAAGTCTTATTATTTACGTGGTTCCTTCATCCACATTTAGCGCTAAGGATAATCCTCGATCTGCTCAGTCCCGAAGGATCAATCGTTTCCAATTGACACGAATTCCCGTCCCGGGATGCCCACCCGGGGAGCCGACGCGACATCGTGTCACGGTGTTATCCGCGACGATTAACAACGCGAACGAGGCGAAGCTGGTGTAACTGGCTGCGCGCGTTCTCCAAAGTCAAAGTCACCGCGAACGCGACAGGGAATTAACTCGATTGACCGACGGGCGGCCATAAATTCGTCGAAGGATCAGAGACCGCCGCATTCACGCGATTAATTTAATTCGACGTCTCGCGACGATCGCGCCGAGCCTCGGCTCGCGATTTAATTACCGTCTGGCAATAACTTCGCCGCGGACAGTCGCGACAGATCGGGCACTCGCTTCATTCTCTCCTCCGACTTTTCGATTTTTTTTTTTTTTTTTTGAAACGACAGCTCTCGGGAATGGGATTCGTTGCGGGAGCTGGTTCGTTCGTTTGGATCGTCGAAATTCCAGCCAGATTCGATGGAAGAGAAAACGAGAGATTCGGGAATACAGTGAAGAGCATAACTGTACAGAGGAGGAAAGAAAAGTTTTCTACACATCTACGATTTGATGGAAATACATACATGTAAAGATCATACGTGTAAATTGGTAAACCGCAAAATTGACTTTGATCTTGAATTTCAGAGTCAAAGATTTTTTTTTTTTTTAATTGTATTTTACTCGTCACGAAAATCGAGCTTTTCCAAGGAACCACAAGTCGTAATCTGATAGTTGTCTTGAAAAATGATAGTTGTCGTTCAACACTGCAGATGCGTTTATGATTCTGCACGCATGAATATCTGTATTACGTAATGTTTATATTTCGAATAATGTTGGTTATTTAGACTACAACTATGATAAATCAAATGTTAGTAAAACCTAATATGAAAATAAAGTTTTTTTGGCATTTTTCGAAAGAACTGTATAAAATTCCATTGCCACGAATTTAAGGCAAATTTTTGGCAAACGTCTAATTTGCAGAAATTCGGAATTCAATTGGCTTCGACGGACATCTCCCGATTTAACACTTCGTGATCTTTTTCTCTGTGGTTATTTTAAGGGGAGAGTTCATACATCAACGAACCAACGGCCATGGAGAGACAGGAGGAGAACATTCGATTCGCATTAACGCCAGATACTCCGACAAAATGTCACGGAAAACGTTTTTAAAAGAGTCGAATCTTATGTCACTCGTGTAACATAATCTTTCGCGTGTAAGTGTGTACTCTAGTGTACCCACAGTGAAAGAAATTCAAATTATTCCCAGCCCGCGCGCAATATCTTGATAAATTTAATTTCAAAATGAAAGCGGCGTCGTACGAACGAAAGGACTTGCACAATAATTCGTACGACAAGAGGCAGCTTGAAAACGAAAAGGCAGCACTTTACTATCTACAACACCGTCGTTGTAAATGGAGGACGAGCGAAATTCGAACGCGAAACGAAAAAAAAAAACCGTGGCGTTTACTCCGCCATGAGGAGGAAGGATCCTCTCGCCACTTTTCTCCCACTTTCCTTTACGGGATCCGGTTGCCTGAAAATCCATTAATCCACTCGTCGAGAGTAGGATCCACGTTCGATCATAATCCCGTTGTCGGTGTAACGCAGCCGATTGAAAATCGGTCTCGGCTCATCGGCCACGTTCCTTCTGGCCCGGCCTGCCGCTCCTCGTCTCCCTATTCTCCGCGCGGGATCGCGCGCCACCCCCGCGAGCCCTAATTTGCATTTATATCGATCCGCGCGGCGAATGGAAATATTAAATCCATTTTCGTGCGAGGAGGCAGGCAGAGCCCACGCGCCGGGCAACCTTCGCGACGGCCGCAAGAGAGAAAGAGAAAAAAAAAGAAAGAAAAAGAAGAAGAAGAAGAATCAATCGTGTGCAAGACGATGTGTCACGTATCAGAGGCGGACGCGCGAGGCTTATCTGGCTTGGAACGAGAGCGTCCTACGATTTATCTGGAACGAGGCCCTCGACGTCGAGGAACGCGTTGTCGAGTATTCTTCGGCGGTGGGATTGAAAAACGCGTCGATGAATAATGCGCGATCGAGTTCCAACGGGCGACTGTACATATGTACGTAGGTAGGAAAGACGTACGCGACGTATCGCCAGGCTGGAGTGTCGCATGGTTGGTGGAAAGCGCGGCGGAATTTGAGAAAAAAGTGTAGTAGTACAGGGCGTGGCAGGATCTAGCGTATCTGGTACAATCGCGAAGAGGAAGATAGAGAGGATCGCGAGAGTTTTAGAACAGAGTCGACGTGATTGTTGCAAATTAATCAACGAAATAGAATTTGTTTATTGTTCGTGCAATTATAAGAGCGTAAGACACGAAAGTGGACAAAAGTATTTGTACACTCGGTGAAGAATTAAAGTAAAATCGTATCGAAACAATTCGGTTGCGGCCTCGCACTATAGCTTTTATTCGTACGAATAAATTATAACGTAAAATATAAAATACAGAGATGTAAAATACAGAGATGGGGAAAATTGTTTGTATAACAATTCGGCCTCGTTCTATAGCTTTTATTTTACCAATTTTGTTCGTATGAATAAATTATAATGTAAGAATGTAAGACACCGAGATGAGGAAAAAGTATTTGTACGCTCTGTGAAGAATTAAAATAAAATCG
The DNA here is from genome assembly GCF_011392965.1 of Frieseomelitta varia. NCBI lineage: Eukaryota > Metazoa > Arthropoda > Insecta > Hymenoptera > Apidae > Frieseomelitta > Frieseomelitta varia. The sequence goes on from NW_025110652.1 coordinate 119,540, forward strand.
TATTAAAACAATTCGATGGGGGCCAGCTTCTACCAACTTTATCTGTATAAATAAATTATAAACATAGTATGCATATTATAATTATAACAACTAATTATAATTATAATTATTATAATTATTATTTATATTATAATTATAACAACCAATTAAAATCTTTTAATGTTTTAAATAATTTTTATAAAATACACGAATAAAAGTTTGTGTCTTCACTCTAATTTCTTCGACTCCTAATCCTTATGCTCTAGTGTCGAATAACGTGAAATTAATAAAAAGAAGAAGAAAGAAGGAAAAAGAAGAGCGAGGTTGATCCGTTTGATTTTTGAGAGGCTCGAGTCGACCGTCAATGGATAATCAGCTGGGGATTATTCCACGTACGAAAACAAATCAAACACGTACATCTGCAACGTAATGAAATTTAATGCCTCGAATCCTGAAAAGATCGAGTTTAAATATATTTAGCGAAGAATTAGTCCGCTGCACGCGTGTTCGATGAATTTCCATATTTAACGCGCTCGGGAACCGCCGAGCTTTAAACACCGGGTCTCAAATCTTTCGATTTTACGAACGCTGTTACAACGTAGTGAATACTGTTATTTCAATAAAATACATCCGACGTTAATAGAATTATCGTTCTCCTTCCGATACGAATAATAAATCAATCGAAAAAATTAAATTAATACACAAGTGTATAAACATTTAAGATATATAACACAATTTTATAATATATTTATAATATAAACATTTAAGGTATATAACATAATATTTAAGATTAACATTAAAAGTTAATATACAAAAGTGTATAAACATTTCGAAAACCGCGGGGCACATCCTGAAAATTTCGAGCAAGAAATATGCTTCAACAACTGCAAACACGTCGTAGTTTCTTGCGACAACGCAGGAACGGGACAACAGAGGAAGATTAAAGATAGTTGACGAATCTCTGACATGAACCGGCAACTACACGTTGGTCGCCGTTAAGCGCCGAGAGCGCAATTTTCGTGAATATATTAGACTGTTTAGCGGTGAAAAGATGACGTAGCGCTTGCTAGTCATTAGACGAACAACTCGAGTCCTGCGCGAACACGGAGACGGAAAGTAGCACGATGACAAATGACACTGTTGGAAATAATTGCCGCGGAGAAGTTACCGATGAAATTAGAATCCTCGGCGATACCTCGACTCTAGCTGATTAACCTGACGCTGAACACACACCGAGTGCGCCCCGAGTTTTGAACGATGAATTCTTCGAGTTTTCAGTTTTTTCTGAATGCGCTGAATATCTGTTTTATTAATTAATACAATTCCTTACTGCTGAAAGAATGGAGCGATGGCACATTCATTTTTACGAAAATTTTCTTTCAAGAATTATTACATCCCAAATACAATCGATACCTAAAAGAGAATGTGTGTGAAAGTAGACACGTGTCAAATTTCCTTCTTCTTCTTCTTCTATTTTTCTTTAATGTCGCATCGACAGCGAGGTCATTAGCGACGACGGTGCCATTAGATATATGTGTAGTAGTTTATGTTTTTGAGATATTTTAATACTCTTTGTATGTCATTTTGAGAAGCCAGGTTTATGTTTGCGTTGATTCCGTATTTCTGCCTTTGGGTTTCTGTGGTATGGCATTCGTGCAGTATGTGGGTTATTGTTAATGGATGGTTTTTGCAATAAGTGCAGGTGGATGGTGTAGGTGTACGTGTCAAATTTATTACGTGTCAACGTTAACAAACAGAAAATTAAAAGATAATCATAGATTTACAAAAAAAAAAAAAAAGAAAAGAATGGAAGATCATCTCATCTGGATTGCTCGGACAAACTTTCCTTTCCCTCGAATGTAGCTTACACTATTTTTTCAAATACTAACGAACAAGAGAAACTTACTAACAAGATAGAATATACATTAAGAGAAAAATACCAAAAACTGACTGATTTGATAACCTATGACCTATATAATGGAGCCATCTTCACCCCTGACTTTCCCTACGTTACGCGGCATTCTGCAACTGTGCCATATTTTTGTTACCAACAACCAGATACCCTGTGGCTCAGAGTTCTCAACAGTTTACGTGAAATTCACAACGCGAGTGCCACATTTTGCCAGATTGCAATTATTTACCAAAATAATTCCTGTTTCCTGCAATCTGTCGGGAACAGATCTCCGGGCTGGGAACAGAAACGGACGGAAAATTCATTTGCAGAGCACGAAATGAGCTCTCGTTGCCGCTTGGCCCGTTATCAAACACATAGAGAGGAGAGAGAGAGAGAGAGAGAGAGAGAGAAAGAGAGTATTCGACGCGCATTGTGATAATTCTGAAAACGCGGACCAACGTGCTGAAATTAAAGCACGAAAACAATAATAACGAAATTCTTCGTTGCCGTAGCGGAATGGATGGCGACGAAATGGATCCTCCTGTTTCCGTCTCCTCCCATAAGGGATAGACGACGGCCACAATGGGAGACATTACCAAGCATCGTTATTGTCGTCTGTTCGCCACTGATAGGGCTAAACCATGGCTCAGTATCAAATTAACGTTTATGATAGGTCGCCATTCAAATCTGGCTTGCAGCCACGCGTGTGTCTATACTCCGTATTGGCGAATTCTCAACAAACGACAAACCGCGCTATTATCGCGAACGAATCGCTCGCGGAGCTGTAAACAGAATCGCTCGCGGTCAAAATCGTGCGGTTCCTCCTCTTTCTTTTTTTTTTTTTTTTCTTTCTTTTTCAGCGGCGGGACGAACAACGTCGAAACTCGCAGATCTCGCGGGAGTCGGTCAACGCTCGGGAATAAATCGTGAAAAATTACAGGTGAATGTTGATTTAATCAACGGTCAATTCCATTTGGCCTGATATTTACCGCCGATTTTCCCGATACTCAATTTTACGTGAACGAGTTTCAGGGTGGAGGGGGGGGGAAAAAAATTGATGAAAAATCCTGGCGAAATTGCCGGCGAAAACGATTCGATTTCGAGTCGGCCGCTCTGTTTGCGGTTTAAGTGGATTAATTGATGATTTTTATGTGTTTATTCGGATGATTTTATCCGGGGAAATTTGGCGCGGAGGTTACCTCGGCCGGTAATTGGCAGCGAATCGTTCCTTTTTTTTCCTGTTTTTCCTTTTTTTCTTTTTTTTTTTTTATTCTGCCCTTCTGTGGAAAGGCTTTCTCGGTAATTGAGTAATCGAACTGCAGCCCGCGCTGAAACGCAGCCCTCTCGATTGTTCGATGTAATTTATGGACCTGTATAAATCAATCGGGAGTCTATTCTTTCGTTTTGATGTTCCACTGAAAAAAAAAAGAAAATTCCTTTCGCTCGTTTTCCACACAATTGGATACCGATGGTGAAACTGTCATTTGTATTTACTCCACACTGCGTGCGTTTTGTATGCGTTTTTTTTTTTTCTTTTTTTGGACAACGTGCAAAAGTGTTGACAAAGTTCAAGATCATTCTCAAACTCACGAGTTCACAGTATACGTGTGTAGTTCCAAATATCCAACGCAGAGACGGATACTCGTCTACGCTCGAGACGAACTTAGAACCGCGATTTGAATCGCAAATTCGCCTCACTTTCGCACGAATCCAGCAAATACTTTTTGTTCCGAATAAATCCATACGCCACCGCGTATTTCGCTACAGACCAATCTCCCCCCCCCCCCCTAAAACGTTCGACATAATGAATAAATTTAACATATGAATTAATCTGCATCTACTCCACCGAGCGTTTCACCAAGCTCTTATAAACTCCAAAACAACTGTTTCGTTTGGCTAAACTCGCTTTACACAAACGTGGCCCGGGGAAACAAGCTTTCGAGGCTCGGAACCACCCTCCAACCGTTTGAGTATCAGAGGTCACTGAAAAAATCATGTCGAGAAACGCCAAGCAACGTGATAATAATCTAATAATATTCTTAATTTTCATCGAATAAGAATTATTGAGAATAACGGCGTCTAGGAATAAAATTATTTACAGTTTTGAGAAATTTTCAGGAAAAGGTTTACAATAACGAGCACGAACTTTTCTTCGTATATTTTACAAAGATATTAAATTTTTTGAAAAAAAAAGTTATATATATTGAAAATATGAAAATTAAATTTAATAATATACAATAGTTTTTAAAATATATTGAGTTTAAATTTATAACAACAATTCTAAGAATTAAAACTATTACAATAATTAATCCATTTGAATAATAATTTAAACTAAAATTTTGAAAAATTATTCTTCAATTTAATCAATTAAAATTTTTAAAAAATTATTATTATATATATATATTACATTCCTTGAAATAATAAAATCAAATAAATAAATATAATTAAATAAAATATCATTCGAATCTCAAAAAAAAAAAAGAAACAACAACTCGAGTCCGCAAAATTACTCTAAAAACAAAATTATCGATTTCGACCACTTGATAGCCACTCAATTTTTGTTGAAAATAAGAATCAGTTAAAAAAGCTTTCGTAAGTAAGTTACCTGTTATCGTAAATGCGAAACGCAAAATGCCGAAATTTGAAGGTAGTAAACGGTAGGGTGAATGAAAGTAGACGCGAAAGCAATTAACTTGTCGACGAACGACAAAGGAAGAAAGTTGACGTCGGTATGAAGCAAATTTCCAGAGCGTCAACGGTGTCGCGATGCCAACGGTGGAGCCTGTTACGGAAATCGATAGGCGCACCTGAGCTCGACACTCTCGGCCGAAAATCTACTTACAAGAAGAACCCGGTAATACAGAGAGAGGGCTCGATCGCGGCAAGCAGCTCGAGAGAACGAGAGAGAGAGAGAGAGAGAGAGAGAACCGCGTTCCGTCATTTACATACACGTTGCAGCCTCGTGCCTGGGTGGCTGGCGTGCGACAGATAGGCTGACAGCCTCGCTAGAAGTCGCGGATACACGGGAAAAGATTATTCCTTGGCACTGCGGTGCATTATACCGCAGGCGAGCCGGCTAAATGTCTCGGTTGCTTTCCGGGGCGGTGAACTAAGTCTGCTGGGAAAGAATGTCTTGTGTCACCCTCTGGAAATTCTTCTCCTTCCTCCCCGAGTAATTTCCTTGAAGGATCTTTCTGTTATCCCCCTCCTCCTACTCCTCCTTCTCCTTTCTCACTTTCTCTCTGTTCGTTCCCGTACGTGCGGGTGTTCAGAAATAAATTAGAAATTCTTTTTCGGAAATGCAGTTCGTGCTTCACGTTTCTTTTTTTTTTTTTTTTTTTCTTTTTTTTTTTTTTTTCGGATCTTGTTCAACGTTTTTTTTTTAAATTAAATCGCTTTGTAGGTGACTCAAAAGAGCGAAGAGGTAGACTTTGGCTCACTTCTATTATCAACGATAAACGCTAAGGGTGAAATTGAAAATCTTTTAAAAATTAAACTTCACGCGAGAAATGTTTTGACTGAACTTTTGCATCATAAACATTTAATGGATGTAATTGGTCATTCTGTTGCAATTGTCGCTTCTACAGATTGTCGTAATTATTATAAATACGTATGTAAAACCACAGGGGGAGGCGCAGCGTCAGGCGAATCTACGTGTGTATATATAAATAATTATATACATAATAATTACATGTACATCGTGAATAATTTTAATAATAATTGTAATAATTATATACATAACAATTAGCGTTATTTTATGTTGTTTTCTATTATTTTTCCTCCAACTAGTGTTGCAATAAGATCTTGACTTCGGAACAACAGCTTTACATCAGATTTTTTATTATTAGAATGGCTTGAGAAGACAAATTTGAAGGAAAATCCGATTCGCAGAAAGATGAACGCGCAAATGAGTCAAAATTTCACGAATTTTATTTCTGTTACAATGATTGTTGAGAAAAATTTGTAGGAAAACTCGGTTTGGCATTCAACGTGTTAAAGAGACATTAAAGACGTGTGTTTTTTTTTTTTTTTTTTTGGAAAACGAGGCGCAAGAAATCGATACGAGGCAGGCGATACTACGACTTCCAGTGAACTTAACACGGCTTTAACACATCGATCGTCGCAAAGCTCGCCGCATCTCGAGACACCGCGAGCGTTTATACCCTCATATTTGCCCCTTGTAACCCACGCGCGGCTGTGTCCTTGACAAGCCGACCGCGTCTGCGAAGGAGGCAGAGAGGGACGTTTAGGTGGCTCAATCTGTACAGCAGCACCGGGGAGGTCGTGGCAGCCACTCGTGCACGTTTCGCGCGGGATTACACGATTATCCGCATCTGCGGATGAGGTTCAAGAACCACTCGACCGGAATTTTAGCCCTGCCACAGTTGAATACATCGTAATTGGTTCGCGGCGAGACCCAGCCCCCTTCCCATCCCCCCGGCCTCTTCACGCTGCGACGAGATCGTTCGAGCCGCCGCGTGTTTCGTCCTGTCAACCCCGCTGGACTAGCCGCGCGATACGCGCGAACGCTCGCTCGTGATTGAAATTAGGACTAAACGCGAGTCGTTCCTCTCGCGCCAATTGGCATATATACCTTGGGAAGCCACACTGGTGATGGTGGTCGCGTCTTCGTTACATCGTCACGAAGGTGTTGCGCACTGCTTTACTAACTATCGCGACATTTCTTTTCCCTCCAATGTTCTGTTGTTAACGGTTTTTTCATCTAGCGCTATTACCTGTGTTAATGAAGAGTAGTTCAGTCTTTTGTTACCTGTTTTGTTGTTCATGTTGTGGACTTCTAACATAAAGTGTCTAATTAAAGTGTCTAATTAATAAATTACGTTTAATTAATTGGCTATTGGCGAAGGTTAGTTACCATAAAGTATTTCTCGCAATTAATTTATGGACCTAACGGTACTGCGTTCGTCAAATTACGTTTATTGATCTTGGCAGTAAAACTAGAAGAATACATCCTCTACATCAGAGATGGCTAACTGGCGGCCCTTCCCCCACTTTCCTGATCGCTAGCGCTACCCCCTCCACTGCATCGATCTCCCCACCACATTGAAATTTCCTCGCCGTGCCCCATTCTCTCACCGATTGTAAGCAAGTGGAGAGATCGATGCAGTGGAGGGGGTAGCGCTAGTAATTAGGAAAGTGGGGGAAGAGCCACCAATTGGCCACCTCTGCCCTATATACACGTAGGCAAAAAGGTGAGCGAAGCGTGTCGTTTCGAAGAATCGCGTGCCTTGTGTTTGGAACGGCCTCCTCATTTAAGTAGAAAAGTTTTAAGGATCTCTCGGCGAGGATATTAAAGGGTACATCGAAGAGCCCGTTCATAGGAACGGGCGTGTGCAACTGTATAATAACTGGATAATTGTTTGGGTAGAAGACGGGCAAAACCAGCGAAACTTTCGTGTGGATCACGAGAACGAAAGTTGATATCAGTTGATAATGTCGATAAGAGTTTCTGCTGTGGAAATAAAATGGACAAAATGCGTTACACGCATTGCAACAATGCTCGAGATAATACAGAATTAATTTCTGAAACGTTCTATCATTCGAATACTCGTATGAGAAACGATTAATCATGAATCATTCTATCTAATCTGAAGCGGACGAAGGAACAATTGCTCTTATCTGAGTTCCTGTTTCCAAGAGATTCGTATTAAATCATCCAAAATGGTTCTCAATCAAATCGTCCACGAGCTTCTCCCGTTGCCAAGTAAAAATAAAGTCGGATCATCGCGACGTTCGTTTTTCACGAAACACCCAACATGTACAATATGTACATATGTATCAGATTGTTCCGTCGTTTGCTGTTTTTCTTCTCTGGGAAGTTTCGTACGGAATTACGCGTCGAGAAACAGAACTTACGAGAGAGAAACGACCTAACACACGCGATCCTCGCCAATAAGAGAGTTTCTCTCGGTCGGCAGTAATTTTGAAACAGTGGCCAAATCCGCGGGGAGCAATGAAACTCTCGTCAGCTATGAATCAGAGCGGCGATATAGAGCGTGGAAGAATTGCAGAGGATCCTGGACGCGTTATCAAGATTTATCCGCGGGTCCCTTTGTCGCCAACGTTAATAACAACGCGGCGAACAATTTGCGGCGAGAACGGCCAGCGACGTAGACGTTCGCGAGAAGGAAGGCCGAACGACACTCGGGGGAACTACTAAAGTGTTTTCGTGACGAGAGATTTTCGGCGGCGGGGGATCCGCTCGATTTCCCTTCGCGCGGGAGGAACAACTCACAATTTATTACGTAGATGAATATAAGAACAGTATCGACTCTTGTTTTGTTAGGCGTACCCGTAAGTAATCACTTTTTGTTGCATAGCTTACTTGTCATTTGTCATGCAGTTACCAAAGTAGTCGAAATGATCAATTGATAACCAATTTTTAATAGATACTTTATCGACGTAAAAGCGGCGTATTTTTAAAGCTTTCAATAATTATAAAATATTACATTTATGTATGTAAAATTAATATTTATCAATTTCTTATAAAATTAATAATTGTGTATATTTATGTATATAAAATATACAAGTACAAGCTTATACAATCCATTGTATTATAACGTTCCTCTATCTTTCTTGACTTCTGCCTCCGAAATGTCTCCGATGGAAATTAATTACGTTTCAGTCGTCGTGTTAAAGGAACTCGTTCTAGAGGAAGATATTCATTCACACAGCAAACAGTTCAGTTTCCAGCTTCTTAAGTTTGCTTCGAACGTTCGACGTTCGATCGGTTCGATGAATTTATGGAGGTGCTATGTCGTTGTACGAATATTATTACGGAAGTATGAATTGTCAGAGATTCATCTCTCGAGCTTCGAACAAAATTTGGATATTTCAAAAGAATTCGAGAAAAAAGAAATACGATTTTTACGACAAACGTCCGAAGAAACAGCAGTAACACAAGCCTCTCTGAAAACACATTTCCTGGTCTCTCTCTCTCTCTCTCTCTCTCTCTCTCTCTCTCTCTCTCTCTCGGTTGGAGAGTTCCGAGAGACCCACCCACATATCGTGAAACAGCCGGTACATACGTGTAGACACGCGCGTGCACGAGGGCGTTGATACACGTTGACAACGGCGAAACCCCCCAAGTCCCGACGAGGCACGTACGATTCATGGGGTTGCTTACGAGCTCCCTGACCAAAATTCATCCGCCTACGCAACCCTCTCTCCCAAGACGACTATTCGCTGTCGAACCAAACGCAAAAAAGATGCTTATCTTCCAGATGCTGAAATCACCGACCTCGAGAAATGACGTATGTGAAAAATGCATCGTGTGTAATACTCTGCTTAACCTCTTGCGCCGGAATGACGTGCCACGCCGAACATTGCAACATTTTCTCAGTTTTAAGTATATCGAAATATAATCCAGGCAAAACAAATAATAAATTTATTACTTATCAGTAATTTCTATCCAGTGATGTACCGATGAAATTAAAATGAAGACGAATTATTGTATAGATACAGTTTGGTCACTCGTTATGGTCCGTGAACCAGTTACTAGCGCCTAAGAGGTTAACGGAGCTTTTTATTGCGGTGAAACTTCAGAATTGACAGTGATTCTTGTTTTTTTTTTTTTTCCTCCCTGTTCGAGTACTATTTTGCAATGTTGTTGGATGACTAATAATATTGGCTCGGTGGTAATCATGAGTCAGTAATAAAGCGACCTACAAACATTTATTCACAAGGTAAATTCCAATAGTTGGTTCTTCCTTCCCTTCAATTTGCCAAAAAACACAAATATAAAATATAAAATATAAAATACGAAAAATATGAAACATAAATATGAATATATAAGATATAAAAATATGAAGAGACCTGCTGGGAAGAGGAAGCAGCACTCTTTCTCATCAAACAGACTAAAAACATCGTAACCCTTGATCCCCTAAAAAAAAACTAAAAAGCGTCACTGCCTTACGCGAAATCTAGCAATGTTTTTCGAGAATTCGTATGCTTTTTCTCTCAGGTTCTGAGGTACGTTCGTCAATCCAAATGTGAAACAGACGCAAGACTTCCAAAGCGACGTACTGAAAGTCTACGACGAAACTCTGCCCGAAGCTTCCGTTTATATAGAGTCGCGCGTTTGTCCAGTAACAACAAGTATTTTCAAAGATATTACACGATACTCGCGATGACAAAAATTCGCGGGAAGATCGAAGAATATTTTCGCTCTCCATGAGACCACGCGAGAAACTCTCCGCGTTTCACGTCGCGAAAGAGACGCCAGACAGAAGTTATTTCACATGGCAATCCAGCTTTAATTCGCGATCTGTATTTCCTGGAATTAAAATTGTTGGACGTAATTAATCCTGTCCCTGGCAGACCGTTTTCACCCTCCCTCCCCCTTCGCCGCGCGCCGGTAAAAATACTTTCATTCCCCCGACGCCGACGACGAGGTTCATATTCGACCCCTGCCATGACAGCTTGTCGAGACGGGTTTTTAACGCAGAAAAAGCTAATTTGACATAGTTAGAGGGTACACTCGCTCAAACGTGGGGTGGTCAGGTTTTATTAAAACGGTGAAACGCGCTGAAAAAATATTGAACGCTGCTTTCAAAGAAAGAAAAAAAAGGAAAGAAAAAAAAAAGAATTTCGTTTCGAAATGAAATTCACCGGAGAATCTTGGAGGTCGCAATTAAGCGGATGAAGGAAAACGTGGCTATCGAATCCGAAATTAGTTGCCGCGCGGCCGCGTTTCAAAGTTGCAGCCAGCGACCAGGTGTTACACAGTTCGGTATTATTTTCCGGGTTTCGGAAGGGTAACAAACGGCAGCTGAACTGGCCTCGTGATTAATAGCGAGGGATTCATTTAGCGAACGTTCGACTAGCCGCGGCTCGAACGTTCGCGCCCGAAGACCGACCTCTCGACATTATATTTGGATCGGATTCAAGAGGTTCGAGTGTCTTGAAAAGACCCTCGGAACTCCGTGCCGTGCAATTCCATTTCCAGTATTATCAACCAACTGCTCCGAAAGTTTCCCGAAGAAAGAGACTATTGTATATAATGCTACATTGTCCTCTGCTAGCTTCAGAGCACACATAACGTCAGAAACGTTGTTTGATCCTTCCTTCGAACCGCAATCCGAGAATTCCTGAATTCAAAATCTTTGCACCTGTCTACCAATTCAAAGAGCTCAAAATACACTAGTAGACAAAATTACAAGACTAACCCAAACCTAACAGAATTACTGGTGCAAAGGTTTTTATTATATTTCTCGTAAACGTACATACAGATTAAAGTTATGTAATTTCAACATTTCCACAAATCAAACGGATTCTTAATTTAAACAAAAATAATACAATTTCACTTGAACGAAATTACAAGACGAAAGAAACGAAAGTAGTTTAACGCAATTAAACGAAACTTTCAACTCTTTTTTTAACGATAATAACGAGTTATTTCGTACAATCTCGATCATTCGATTTCATAGGCTTTCGAATAATTTTTTTCATATATAACTAAATCTACATTCCTCCAGGCACACAAAATAGCTTCTTTTAACTCTTGAATGTTGTTGCATTGCTTTCTACTACCATTGAACGATGACCGAAGAAAAATAAAAAAAACTTTGTGTACCAGTAATTTTGCAAGACGTCTCACAATTTCGTTCACTGTAACAGCGTCGGAAAGTTATTTGACTCTCTTCTTTTCGAGACGGAACCACACAACCCAAGAATTCTGCTCGAGCCCTGAATTCAAAATTCGGCTCCTACCAGTGCCAATTCGAAGGAGAGGAAAAATTGAACGCGTTTGAATAATCGAATTGGAGGGTAACGCAGCCAGAACACGGTCCGCGGACACGGAATTAATACGACCAGGCAGAGGTAGAGGCCGGAGGCCGATTTCGTGCGTTGCACGGCGCGCGGATATACGCTTCCGTGAGCTTGTAAACGGATTTACGCTGATAACGCGGGCCCAAGTAGACGGATAAGACGTACCGTTGGCATTCGCCGGGCGTCCGGGATCGAAATTGCCAATAGAACGTGTCCAGAGTACGGAAACTGAATTCGGCGCGTGGAGGGAGGGAAAAACGGCACGCTAGACATTAGCGACCCGAAAGGGGTGAGAGACGAAGAATGAACTAAAAAGGACGAGGCACGTTCCTCGTCTCCACGAACACGCGGCCCCTCTATGAAATATCCGTGGAAACTCGCCGTTATTTAATCGGCCGCCGATTTAATCAAACAGCCCGGCAGCAACTTGATTATCGGAACTTTTCCGGTCGTGTACCGAATAACCTGGAAAATCGTGGCCGAGAGAATCGCGTAATTGCTGGAACATCGCGCTGCGCAAACGTCTTGGACTTTTCATCTGTCGGCGTGTTTATCTACTGAACAAATGTACAAGGTGTTTCGTAACTTGTGTTTCGTTCCATTATTTTTAGGCGTACAATCAACTCCCGAAGTGGGTTCCACAAGTTACGAAACACCCTGTATACACGTATACACCAGAGTTCCACAGCCAAGTGTTCGTTTCACGAAAATCTTCTTATGAATTGTACAAACAGAATTGAAAAAGAGATGAAAAATACGATATAGAGATAAATTGTAAGAAGATTCATCTCAGGTAAGTTCAATTCTCAGGTAAATCCCCATCTGCATATTTATTTTATTTCAATATATGTAATATATTTATATTAAATTTTAATAAATTTTAATATATTTAATATATTATATCGTCATATTTTCTATATCTGTAATAATAATAATTGTATTTACATAAATAAATATAATATGTTAATTTGTAGTGTCAGTCATTTTTACAGTATTAATACTATATAGCAGGACTTTTCAAACATTTCCACTTGGCGGTCTTTACCCGAGCAAATATTTTCGCAAACCTGGCTGTGGAGCTGCATAAACCAGGAATACGAGTTAAAATATTTCCTGATAATAAATCACAAAGAAAATTTATTCGAAAACAAGTCTTTGTTTCGTATACGTGCGAGTATAATTTTACCACGTTTATTAAAGACAAAACCAAATATTCGTACTAATTTTTTGAAGTTTAAATTTTGCTAAAATGTTTACAACCCCATATGGAGTTGAAAAGCACCACTTTGAGAAGGCCTTTGATATATATACTATACTATTTTCCTTTATTTTTATTAAATTTCGAGACGAACGACGTTGATTGTTTCCGAAACTTGTAAAATAAAGTCGTAAATCTTATTTTAGAAAAACAATAGTACCCGGTTTGATCCTACTTTCTTCCACATTACGTTATACTATATTACGTCATGGTTCGCTCTTAAACACTGGTTCTCCAGGTGAAAGGATGCTAACACTGGAGGCCCAAATACTTGCCGCACAACCAGTCATAACAGATTCTCGTCTCCAGAGGAATAATCGATCGCGAACAAGAATATATTGGTTTTATTTGGCGTGTGACAGGAAACCCTAGCGATCTCGTAACAAGATTCTTCCGTTTCGAGCCTGTACGGTGCATCTCGCGGTACGGCAGAGTATATTGAAATCGACGGGAGCGTCACCGGCGATTATTCTCGAGCGAGGTGAACGAGCAAGAGCAGCAGCAACAGCAACAGCAGCAGCAGCGGCGGCGGCGGCGGCGGCGGCGACGGCAGCGGCGGCAGGGTCGAAGAACGTGAGTCAAAAGCCATATGAAAATTCAAACGGTCGGCAAAGGAAATCTCGATGAAAGGTCCTCCACGGTTAACCGGCCGGTTTAGCAAGCGTACCGAGGCTCAGCGTACGAGGTAAACAGAGCAAGCGGTAAAAACGTGCCGCCCCCGCGAGCCGGAGGGAGAGATTTCAAAAGGAAAGGTAAACCAAAGAGGTTCACAGAGCTGACTCGATAGCGGTTCCACCGGTAGTAATTACCGGTTCTCTGGTAACAAGTTACCCACTCCTGAACGGCACTGTAATTCCCCAGGGGGGAGGAAAAAAAAAAGGACTTTCACGGGTCAAACGTCTGTCTTCCACTTTGCAACCTCGGCGGCTGCTCTCTGCGTCGAGTGTCGCGCAACTATTCATAAAGGGATGAAATTTATTATCTCGAATGCAGGAATTTTCCATAAAAGGAGTACATGAGATCGTTGAAAGAGATCGTTGTCTGACACGCGATTAATTTACACCACCGATCCTTTCGAGTACGCCCGAATATCAAGATTGATCGTCCCGACTTGATATTCGCGAGCAAAGTCTCTTTTCATAGAGAGAGTACAGAAAAAGAAAATTAAGAAACTCGTTCAGAGAAATGAAAGCGCAATTAGAAGGAGCGAGCTTTCGGAAACCTGCCGGCATTTCGAAACCGCATCGTCCCTTTTACTCGAGCGACGGAGGAGGGGAGGGGAAGGTGAGGAAATACCCTGTCCCGAGGCTGAAAGCCCAGTAGTCGAAACCAGTTCGTCGTGGCTAGAACGGAGCCACGGTACAGCTTAGCGCGAAACAGGTCCAATTCTATCGCGATACCCGCAGATCGGGTCCCACGGACAAAAGAATCCAGCTGAATAACGATAGCGCCGGATAAATAGAGCGAGCGCGGCCGGAAAGCTGGCGATCGTGAGGAGAGGAGCCAGCGTAAAACAAGAAGCGCCTATGTGGTTTGCGGCCGTGCAACCTCAACCGGCGGCAAAGCGTACCAGCAGCTCTTCAACCCACGTGAGAAACAGCACACGCTCGGTATCGGTTAAGACCGGTTTTCATCAGTGGATCTCGTGTCCATCGGACCTATTTTCGAGCGCTGTGCGATTGCATTTCACGCGTACACGGCACGTATACGTGTCAGTACTTGTGTGTATCGAGCGACGATCGATACCATTCGATTTGCACGCCAAGAACGAGAGAACGTTCGTCGCGGTTTGTTGGTGGATTAAAGAAAGGGGGATAATTTCGTTGGGAACGCTTGAAAAAAGTCACCGAAATTTCGAAGGTAAACTGGAACACTGGAACCTCGGTTATAACCTCGGCGATATCCGAGTATAAACTTTGAAGTTTACAATAAAATCGATATGAAATCTCTGAAAGATTGAAAAATTGCGATAATTTCAAGCTAAACCTAACGCCGTCAAAGAAGAAATCATCATTTGTTAGTCGAAAGGGCGGAGGAGAATTGGTCGCTTAACCTTTTGAGAATGTTTTGTCCCAAATTGCAACATTTTCTCAGTTTTAAGTATATTTAAATGCAACCCGGGCGAAACAAATGATAAGCTCATTACTTCTTAATCATTTCTATCCAGTGATATCGTATCGACGAGTTCAAAGGAAAAAAGAGACGAATTACGGTTGTGTTGGTCCGCGAACCAGTTGCCAGCGCAAGGGGTTAAAAGGCCTCGGCGGTGCCTGAAAAGACCTCGTAGAAGCTTGAAAGTTGGCTGAAAACGAGACTTGGCTCGCTCGGACGTAATAACACAAGGAGATCTCCGTACATGGTTATTATGTAAGTGCACACGTGCGCAATTGGCCGCGTGAAACACCGGCTACACGTATGTAAATGCGGTTTGCGCGCATATATATGGCCAGCTTTGCGGAGTTACTGCAAATTGCGCGTGTGAATACGCGGCCGTGTACATCTATTCTGCACGTGGATACATACGAGCGGACGCGTGTGAACCGCACGAACGCGGCAGGACACGCGATGTATCGCGCCGTCTAAGGAACGCTCTTTTTAAGGGAGCTAATGTTATTAACGAGCGCAGAGGAAATATCTGTGGCTCGTTGGAAAGAAAAAGGAAATACGCCGGCGTGAAGATCGAGAACTGTGGAAATTCGGACATCACGATGATCATTGAGAAAGGAGATTTATCCACCGGGCGCGCCGTGTGCAAGCTCTCGTCAGAAAGTTACAAGAGGCGGGAAAGATTTAACAGAGAGAGAGAGACGAATATGTATGTCCTCGACCATCTTTCACTTGGATTTTTCTCCGCGTCAAAAACACGGATATTCTATCGATGTAACTGTTTTTTCTTTCTTTCCTTCTCGGATTTTTAAAAACAAAAGAAACTCTCGATATTTCGTCCAGTGCGCAAAATTCTAAATTAAACAACGAATGACCAATAAACTAGTTCTGAAATTTATGTACAGGGTAGAAATCGAAGGAGTAGGATTCATCTTTCTTTACAACATTCTTTTTTTTCTGTCATTCTGTTCAACTTTGAACTTTTGTCGTTTGTCAAAGTTCAATGAAAAGAATCGTACAGCAAGTTTCACGGGGTTGACGTGAAGAGAAGACTTTGATCTTCTATTATGAGAATATTCAATAAAACATCATTTATATTATATTATCGATACATTATATACATTATGTATTATATTATTTATATTATATATTATCCATAATATTATTTGCGTTAAAATTCAATCGTTGAAATTCAATTGTTGTTAAAGTCCAAAGTGAGTGCTCGTCATTGGAACAATGAACTTCACCTAATCTTCGCTGTTCTCTTTTTCGACTGAAATAACGAGATTTCAGACACGGAACGAGCTGCACATACCGGTGCAATCGATCGTGTAAAGTGAAAGACTTAATAAACAGCTATCTCTATCTTCTCGTCACCATCGTACGAGCTTCTGCGAGTAGTCCGCTGAATACACGACATCCAATGCGTGAAACAACGTCTGCCAACAAGCGGCAGAAGTGTCGTGAGTTGTGGTTACGCGTGTATAGAGTACGGTTGATACAGTGCCGTGCAAAAGTCAGAGACCATCTCTACGTGACTAGTTTCCAGTCCCTCGGAATAAATTCTCATTCGTCTTTTAGGTCACTCGCGATTTAACCTAGATTTCCAATGGCAACTACACGATAGATATAGATGTATCATCTTCCTGCTGTTTCGCTCGTTTATTTGATTCATCGCAAATTTAAACGGACTTTAAAATAAAAACTCCACTCCTCTAAATATTTCAAAAATTAAACGTTTGCCTGTTTGTCGAAATGAATTTCCGAAAATTCGAAACATTCGTGAAGAAGTAAATAAATAAAACGTTGTCAAAGATCTCTCTGAATATATAGTACATTCGAACGCACTGATTCAGCTCTCTAATTCTTTGAATATATAAATACGAGGGCAAAATAATAGTGTTGTAGCATTCGTCCACGTGGGTATATCGTTCTGATGATCTCGAACTTTCGAACGCCATTAAAACGTATAAAATGAAATTCTGCGAAAACTCGTAAATTCGTCCTCGACGGTCACGGTGCTTTTGCACGGCGCTGTATCACGTTTGCCGTATACGTGTCCGCTTAAGGAAACTCTAAGCACGGCTCTCGCGTTCTCTTTTCAGGGCTCGGTTGGTGTATGCAGCGCAGCAGCCTCTTGAAAGGCAGCCTCCTCTTCCTTACGAGCGGCAACGGCAGTTGGAGAAAATTTCACTCGGTTTACGAGCCAAGCCGTGACGTTTACGCCTCCAAGTGGATGCCCGCCAGCGTGAAAACGAGCCAGCCTGACGACGGTGGTGAACTGAGGGAAAAAGGTCGTCGGTCGTCTCCGCGTCCGCGTCCGCGAAAGGGGAGAAATTGATCGTGTATCGGGGAAAGTCGCGTACCTGGTGACTCGCCCCGGCGTGCAGTCGTTTGTAACGTTCGACACTGTATGCAAATGCGGTTTCTACCGACGAAACGGTCGTATTGATTTGTCTTGCGTTGGATTAACCGACGCCGGTGGCTCTAGTGCAATGATGGCGAACCTATGACCCGCGGGTTAGACACGCAGGCTTTTTAAACGATCCACGCGTTGATTTTTATAAACATGTCATCGTATATATAAAAGAATTTTAATTATTTTTCGAGCCCTTCTGTTCAAAAAATGTTAAGAAAATTACAAGTGCTCGGCCAGAGCTTAAAAGTGAGAAATAAATGCATAATTGTGTTCTATGGAGGATTTACGGCTTGGTTATGTATACATATAGGTATTTTAAGTTTTAAATGTTATATGAGTTACTTGTGTCCGAAAAATTTTATACAGCGCTTACGATTAAACAGATGTAATAAACACTAAAAAACACACTAGATCCCATTCTCAAAATGGGTAGCTTTGCTAGGTTTTTATATAATAAAAGAGAGAACAGACAATAAAAAATATTAAAAAATAAAGTATATATATATATCTAATGTATGGTGCAGACGTGACTGGGCATGATGTCACCCCTTTTATATCAATTTGTCGACGTCGACATTTATTTCTTGCTCTTTACTTGCAAAAGTAAAAGTTGTCAAACAAAAAGGAAACGTAAACTTTTTAGAGGACTTTATAAAGCACTTTATAAAAGTGAGAACCAAAAAAAAAAGTAGTTTTTTAACCATCCTCCCCTCCCCCTTTCCAAGTGACGCCACTGACTTAATGACCAACGAGCTAGTGCTAAAAAAAATAATGAACAAAATTTGACCCACTTCTCAAAAAGGTTCGCCGTCACTGCTCTAATGTCTGGTGAAAACGATATTGGCTCGCGCGACGATGAGAATTTCACGGGAATTTTTTGGGAAAATGACCGTGAAAGGTGGAGATCGCGCAGAGACAACGCAACGTGTCTGATTGTAATTTCGAGAAGTCGTTTGACGAATTACTCGGGAGTAGAGTATAAAACTATCGCTTGGTAGCAAAAAGTATTATTTATACAGGGGGTAAGTTACCTGAGACTAGAAACTGAAATATTTCGATTGATTGTACAAAAGTTATTATTATTTTCTCACGTTCGAAAGTCAAATTTGGTTCTTTTAAATTACTGTTCGACTCAGCTCGTCACTTTACATAAAAAAGTATTAAACAGAAAAATCGTTCTCTGATAGAACCACGTATCTCTATAAAATTACGAACTGCTCATTTTAGCTAGACTGGTGGTTCCAGTGTATTTTTTAAATTCTTGTAATAATTATTTTTTGTAAATATTACTTTTGTAATAGTATTTTAGCGAATATTACTGTAAATATTATGTTTTTAAATTTTTGTAAGAATGAGGCTAGAAGCTGAAATACTTCGATTGATTGTACCCAAAAGTTATTATTTTCTCACGTTCAAAAGTCAGCTCGTCACTTTATATAAAAAAGTATTAAACAGAAAAATCATTTTTTGACAGAACTAATCGGTTCAAGAACCGCGCATCTCTATAAAATTACGAGCTGCTCATTTTAGCTAGACTGGTGGTTCCAGTGTATTTTTTAAATTCTTGTGATAATTATTTTTTGTAAATATTATTGCAAATATTATTTTTGTAATAGTATTTTAGCGAATATTACTGTAAATTTCATATTTTTAAATTCTTGTAAGAATGAAGTAAGAAATAAATTCTTCGAATTTACATTTATTTTGAATTTCATTTACTATAAAAGAGATATCGTGGAGACTGAAACGAGGCTATTCTCGCAAATTTGAAATTCTCCTTTCCCAAGAGATAGAATAGCGCGGGAAAGAATATTCGAAGCTGGTGCAAACGACGACGACGCTGAGCGGGACAACGAGACTGCGACGAGTCTCTCTCTCTCTCTCTCTCTCTCTCTCTCTCTCTCTCTCTCTCTCTCCTTGTCCGGGGCGTTTCTCTTTCGACGAAGCATAGTTCTGCCGGCTCGAATCTGATAGGGAACGAATGAATATTCACTCCCGATGCCAGGTTCTCGCTACGTGCGCTATCTCGCCGGCGTGATCATGTCGCGCGCAAACAACAGTGTCAAAAGGGTCCTTTGAGCACGCTCGACAATGCGAAGAAAGCACGAACAGATGCTCGTCACGATGTCGAAGCTGCCACTCGTAATTAACCAGAAGCTGGACCGGATGTTGGTTAAACTGACTACGCGAGACACGGTCACGTTGCTCGCACCGTGAAACCGTCGTCTCTCTCTCTCTCTCTCTCTCTCTATCTCTCTCTCTCTCTCTCTCTCTATCAGTCAGTCAGCTCCTCATGCCACGGATCGATCATTTAATTGCGGATGGCTAACAGCATTGCAAACGGTCTATCGCGTTAATGGAATTTGCAAGAAGTCGAACTGATCGAGGAACGTCAGCAACATTTTCTCGCAAGAGTCGAAATTCATCGATTCTTGAAAGGCACTTTCACCTTTCGCTCGGATTAATCGGGCCTTAGAAGTTCGTCGTGCCTTTGTCTTTTTTTTTTTTTTTCTTTAATTAAAAGAAACAACGATCGGATGAGAGTCAATAAGAATGAAGAGTACGAGTCTCGAAGATTGATTTAATCTCTTAAATGTGGCGCTTAGCTTTTAACACTGGAGCTAGCAAAGTGGTGTAAATGACCAATTTGTAATTTTTGTTAGACGCTTCGTAGACATAGAAGCAGTGTATTTTTTATAGATTTAAATAAATTTTGGTAAAAGTATTTTAAAGTTTCTCTATTGTTTTGTCTCTTCAATGTCTCTGGACGAAAGTTTTATGATTTAATCGGCGATAGTTTTAAACGCATTGTGTCGCTGGAACGCTGCTAAGCTGTTAATTGTAAAATTGAATTAAATCATAAGGGAATTATATCTAGTTCTCTTTTTTAAATCAATAATTTTATCATTTAATTTAATTAATTTTAATCAAATTAAACAGTAAAATATTAATATTCAATTGATAACAATTAATATCAATAGCAAGAAAATATTTAGAAACCAGTCAAAATATTCTAAAATGTCTAAAATTTACAAATACGTTTCATTTTCCACAGAAAAATTTAATTCAAGCGACAAATTGCAATTAATTTATTAATAAATTACTTTTCTAACACGACGAGTATACTGTCATTTTTCCGTGTTTGCAGCTAAAAGAGATTGATCTCCGTCAACGACGAGTAACGGATACCAGCCAATGAGTTTGGTATCTCGGTGAAAAAAGGGGGTAGTTACCCGCGACCAATCACCACCGCCAGAGTCGTAGTCAAAATTTAATTTCTCGCTCGAATAATGCCCGGCGCCATCGAGTTGATCTCGAGTCCAAGTTTATTTACTCGCGGCTAACGCAAATTACTTCCAAGACTCGTTGCGAGAGTCCCTAATCCAAACAGAATCGTTACCCGCAATTTCAATCCCTAAATTCTTCCCGCTGAAGAATCCTTGGGGGCACGACGGTCGGCGAGGCAATCGCGCGAGGCGGTGGCGGCGGAAGTCGTTTAATTTCCTGCTATCAATTGCAAATTAAAAGGCGTCGGCTCGCGAGAGCCGCGAGCTGTTGTCTCGCCAACGCGAGAACACACCCCGAATCTTCTCACCCTTCTTCCATCTTCTTCTCGCAAACCTCGTCACTTCTTGTCCTCCTCGCTTCTTTCCCTCTTCAGAATGAGAGCGCCTTCTCCTCCGCAATTACACGAAAGGCGGCGGCGCTTAAAAGTCGATTTACCTTTCGGTCGCGCAGCGAGAGGGAGAGAACGATTTCTGTAACGTGCTCGCTGGCGCTGGAAAACAGCGTTCCGCGAGACATGCGCGCGTACATGGCATGCCGAAAGAAAGAAAGAAGCGAAAGGGAGATAGAGAGAGATAAGGTAGACAAGAAGGTGGTGGATTCTGTGCCCGACGTACAAGATGTAATCTCGAAAGAGACGAGGAAGCGAAGCAGACGGGGAGAAGAGATTATGCCCGATCCCTTCGAGCAATCTTGTTAGCACTAACCCGATGCTGCTCGGCCAAAGGAAAAGACAACGGCTCACGGAGCAGGGATTACAATGTTGTCCTAGCGGGCAACGTGTGTAAGACACTGGTTGCACACACCCCCTCAGCCTCGCGACACCCTAACGAGACTACGTGTTTACGCGCCCCCGAGACATTGATCAACCCTTAACTGCGTCGTTATTTTGGCCAGGTCTGCCTTCCCGTGTGTGTGTGTGTGTGTTTGATGTTCTTTTCGCTTCGGCTGGTTGAGAAAGAGAGAGAGAGGGAGAGAGGGGGGGGGGGTTGGTTTCGTTGCACGAGATCGAGTTAGACACGGTGTTTTCGTTTGATACGCGGGATAAGCCTGTGGAGATTTACGGAGAACATTTTTCCAGGTCGAAGGTTTTCACGGTATTCCCTTCGCCTTGCGGAGAGTTTGAGGAACTTGAAGAACCTCGAGCTTCGTGTTCGTGATTATCAAGTATGTGGGAAAGACTTGGAAAGAGAAAAAAAACTGAAGCTCGAGTAGTCTGCATCGCACGTGCAATGGGATTAGAAAATGGAGATTTATGGAGAACGTTTTCGAGATTCGAAGACTGTCATGATGTTCCCCTTGCTTTGTGGAGAACTTGAGGAACTTCGAACTTCGTGTTCATGATCATCAAGTAATTGAGAAGAACTTTTCGAAAATAAAAATTATGTAATCACACATGTGAGAGATTAAAAAAATGGAGATATTTGCAGAAAAAGACCGGATCGAAGACCTTCGCGATATTTTCGTTGCTTTGTGGATAATTATAGAAACTTGAAGTTCCGTGTTCGTGATTATCATCAAACTTCCAAAAAAGAAAAATTCGACTATGCTGTGTGACATCGCGCTGGTAATTTACGAACAAGACGGCGCAAACCTAACATCCTTATACCCCGGAGTACGTATCTCCCTAATCGCAGCCCTCGAAACAACTTAAAAAAAGCGTCAGGAATCTGAAACGAAACGAAACGAAACACACACACACACACACACACACACGTACATACACCTGGCGTCCCGAATAAAAATACAACGCGTAGAATCTAATTAAAGGGAGCTCGCGACGAAATAAAGGCTAAGAACGATTTACAACGCCGCCCGGGCCCCGACGTACACACGTTGTAGCCATTTTATCTTGGCCAACGCGGAGGACACGATCCCGGGGCTATGATTTACAACGTCGCTCGATTTTCTGGTTATCTTGTTGCGACGCGTAATACCGGTAACGAGACGACGTGTTACTCGACCTGAACGCATCGGTCATTTCGCGTGTGCTCGCTAATAATCCGTCGTTCGTCTCGGCGATATCATCAACACAGTTACACACCCGTCCGGCGAGCGGAACTTTAATTGACGAGCGTCGCGGACAAATATTAATTCGTTTCCGAGCGAGAACACGCCGGCAGATCGATTGGTTTTTGCACGCGAGAACAGTTGACTTCGTTCGAAAATTACGAAAGCACGAGAAGCAACAGAGGATGAAAATCGTAGGATGCGCGCAGCGTGAGAAATATAAAAAAATCGTCAATTTTTTTTGTTTCGAAAAAAACGACGAGAATGGATTGCGAATGTTACACGGAAAAATCGTATCTCTACGGACCGTGAGAGAAAATGTTTCCACTTCTGAAACGTGATCAGGGATGTTTGCGCGTTCGTGAAGAATTAATTTTTATGCGTGCGATTTCGAAGGAAGAATACTTTTGAAAAATATTCTCCAGAACGTTCCGCGACAGATTTCTCCACAATTAAAATTTATGAAATCGTGATCATCCTTAAGAGAGACTTAGAAAAAAGAAGTTACATCTGATAAGATAAGACGATATATTGAGAGATCTCAATTTCCGCAGTTATTATTTAAATAGTAATTTATTTTCTCTACAACCATTCGACGACGTTTAACCCTTTACACTCGACTGTCATCGTACTTAAATTTAGCTAACAGCTAGAATTGTAAAATTTTTTTATAATTTCTGATAATTATAACGGACGTATGTACAGCGTCGTATGATATAATATAATGCAACGACGTAAGAAAAATAATAAAATTTCGAAAGAAGAAATTCTCGAGGATAGAGGCTCGTCGAATTATTGTTCGAATAATTCGGGATAATTCACACTAAACCTCCTGTTGCAAGAACTTATAAAACTGGTGAAGAAAGTTTTTCAATTGATTGAAATCACGTATCATTAATTTGATGAACTTGAAATGAAGTCACAAGAAACACAATCAACAACAATTCCAATGTTACATCATTTTATTTGAAACGACACTTCAATTCGCCATTTCGTTAATAAACTGCGGATGATACGAAAAATGAGTCAAGGCAAAGAGTTTAATTTCCGCGGGATGCTCGATCATTGCTCGAGTATGAAATGAAAGGGGAAGTGCGCACAATTTGACGTCTTTATCGAGTCGTGACTGGAACGAGTTAACACGGCTTGAAACTGAGAGACCGTGCCTCTCGTCTCATGAAACTGGAGACGAGAACGTGGGCAACACGAATTTGCAAAGAGCCAGATCGATGACAGCGTTAACACTTAATCGCGCGCCAGCGAGTTGCAGGATGGTGGAGTGGCTTTGACACGGCAAGGAAAACGTAAGGCGATATCCGATCGTAATAACACTCTCGAATATCGGTTTTTGAAGACGAGGCACACCCTATCTACCCCTCGTGAAACTGTATCACGACGAGAGCCTAATCTCAGCCACCAGGTAGATCAACATTTTTCAAATCTATTGTGATCTATTCTTGTTTTCTTTTTTTTTTCTTCTTTCTTTCTTTCTTTCTGATAGAGCGTTGCAGAGAAATAAATATTATGTGGAAACGAGTCGTTCGTGCTCCAGCAAAAATTCAAAAAAAACTTTATTGGTAGATGCAAGAAATTTGTGACGAGATTCGTAAATTCCTTGAATGGTATTATCGTGTCAATTCGGAGTAATCATGCTCTATGTAAATGGAAGGTTCGCCTCGAAGCATTAGTTGGCCAAAAGTTTGCGTAAATTTCACGTCGTTACTACGGCAACCGCGGAACCAAATTAACGCCATTGTGAACGTCTACCTTCAACATTACATCACCAAAAGTTTGCGCAAATTTCACATGGTTACCACGGTGACCGCGAAACTGAATTAACATGCTCTCGCGAGCATGCTCTTGCTCTCGACATTGTTTCGCGGAAATTTTGCAAATTTAATTGCGCACAGCGGTCGCAAAATCAAAAAGGACCACGTTCGCAATTCGAAAGAATAAAAATAAGAATAGAAATGAAATTCAATCACAATTGAATTTCGAAAAAGTTACGAAAATAATTGTAAAATTCAATTACGATTACAATAAAAGTAAAATTCTTCTGTATTAAAAAGCACGCGTTTAAAAAAAAAAAAAAAAAAAAAAGATAGGGATGAAATGTACGAAAACCAAGTGCTCGTAATACATAATTAACAATAATCTATCGCTTCCTGAATATTGGCAAGTAACACATTCCGGTCGAACGACATTAAATGCGTAATTGATCTGGCGCGAGTCGCTTATTACAGAGCATTTGGTAACCACATGCGCCTCGAGCATCATAGCTCCCATAGCGACTGACGTATCATAAACCTGAAGACGCGTCGCCGCAATTAATGGACCCGATAGCCTCGTGAACACCTGGGGTCTACTTCCTAGACGCGTGTACAAGGAACACAGTGGACGGTCACTTCCCTGTACGAACATGGCGAACGATGATTCCAGGATACGAAAGTTTCCAGGCTGCTCGCGAAAGTTTTGCACGATCAATAATTTGCTAATCACAACATGACCCTCTTAAACTGTTTTAATATTTTAGGCAAGCGTCGAGTAGCGGAGGAACAATCGATCCAACTGCGATAATCCACACGCATACGGCTTGGCTTTGGAAGACAATAGACTGATAGTAGAGACGCGATCGTGAATTTTTAGTAGCTACTGGAAATTTCAAACGAGACGTTCACGGGAAATTGGAATATTCACAAATTGGTAATCGAGATGTAGCAATATTGTGTCAACGATAGTGAAAAATTGTGGACGATTAGAACTAGCGTAAACTTTGTAAAACTTTGAGATCCATACGGTCTCATATTAAAGCGAAAATGTTGCGAGTTCGTTTCTTTCCTTTGAAGATGATTCTTACATCTCGAATGTAACGCGGGTGAGAAAGTGAAGACACACTTTTGCGCGAAAATTGTAAAAATTCAAAGATCAATGTCAAAAGCACTGAAAATTTATTTTCGATAGTGATTGGATCTCTAAATAATTTTTTCCTGTACTCTTTCATTGAATATTATTAGAAGATTATACTATTAGAGTCAAAAATTAAAAAATCCAAATATCTTGTGTCATCTAACCCTAAAGTTCCAAGCTCAACAGAAAATGGCGAGTTTCAAGAAGTCGTTGCAAAGAAAAAATTTCAATCTTCAAGATCATGGTGGACTCGGTCGTAGAAACAATTTTTGATCAATTTTCTACACGCATCTGAATTTTAACAATTTTCGAGTCATCTTGTAAAGTCATCTTCGAAGAAAAAAAAAAAAAAAAACAAAGTAGACTTCACACTTTGAAATGAAATGAAACAGATCGTTGCACGATCTCTTTTTACGAAATTTGATCGATAATATAATTTTTCATTGTCATTGGCACATGTTATGCTCCTCACTGTATTACGATATTTGGCAGAGAAATAATTTTCTATCCAGGATTCCACGTTTCTTACCGTGACAGAAACTTTCGAGACACCCCGTAGAATCGCTGGAGGAACACAATTTCGCCTCCGTCTCTTAATGGAGCCTCGATATTCGGGCGCAGCCGGTATCACGGCTGACCGAGTGGCCGATAAATCTTTTAATAATGTGAAAATTAGAGGAGCATGAATGTATAACGGGCCGGTTACGTCGTCTGCGACTGGAATTTTCGTCTCCGGCGAACGGTCTCTCTCCTTCTCTCCCCATCTTGCCTCTTCGCTTTCTCTCTCTCTCTCTTTCTTCCTTTCTCTGCCCCTTTCGCATGGAGGCTGCAGGGTTGCTCGAGCGTCGCCGTAACACATCGATTTTCCATTCTGGCAAAATGTCCGCGGACGGTA
This sequence comes from Frieseomelitta varia, assembly GCF_011392965.1. Taxonomy (NCBI): domain Eukaryota; kingdom Metazoa; phylum Arthropoda; class Insecta; order Hymenoptera; family Apidae; genus Frieseomelitta; species Frieseomelitta varia. The sequence goes on from NW_025110652.1 coordinate 146,085, forward strand.
ATTTTCTTAAGATGACTCGTAGCCGCGTTCTCTCCCTCGTCGTCGTCGTCGTCGTCGTCGTCGGGCGGCTGATATTGTGCTCACGCAGAGTCTCGACGACGACGTATTCCACCGTCTCGCGATCCCGTACCCTGCGCAACATTAAAGATTCCGCTCGCTTTCGTGTCCCGCGTACGATTCTCCTCTCGAATCGACAGATAGCAGACGCGTACGCGAGTCAGCCTCCTTTGCTTACGGCCTCCTTTATGGCCCGAGATATGGCAAATTACGATAGCGATATGCCCGCCTATGCGTTGGAATCTGATCCACCTCTCGATCCACCCTCGTACCCACGCTGCACACTGTGAGTTTCCGTCGGAAAAACGCTCGCTCGTTCTGCGAGGAACTAGCAATTGCTTCCACCAGAGGTTTACACATCGCAACCGTCGATTTCAGATTTCCTCCGGTACGACCGGACAAAGTGACGCTGATATTTTCAATATTGCTCGAAATATTGAACAGAAAGTAAAAAGACACAGAGATGGCGAGTTTCACGGACTGCACAAGCTGCACGGTTCACCCACTCTGTTCGTTATCGCGACAGTGGGCCATACAAACTACTTTCCCTGTCTTATAACTTTAGCAGTTACAGTGAAAAAAAGAAAAAAACAATATATACAATTCGAGTATCGTGGCTGTGGCGCTTTCAACGCAGTGGAGGGGATAGCGCTAGCGATCAGGGAAAAAGTGGGGGCAAGGGCCGCCAGTTAGCTACCTCTGCCGTACACTATAAAAATATTGACCGAAAGTATCAAATCTATTCTTTCCGAAAATCTTCACTCGCGTGCGCAAGGGAAAATAGATTTTAAAGACCTATCGCTATTAGACCCACCGCTCCATTAGTACACGTAATTGCTGATAAAAGAAGAAACTAGTTTCCGACGAAGCACGTGAAACTCGAACACGTGAAACCACGAGCGTGCACACACGGCCGCGGGATTCGACGAGATCTGACATCCAATTTTCGTCGGGATTGATATTCAAGGCAGTGCCGGGCGCACAGGTAATTACCTGGGCTTCCTTTGTGCATAAATCCCGTCGGTCAAGCCGCTTTGCCACAGGGCCAGAATCAAATGTATCCCATAGAGAATTCAATTTGCCACATCAATCTGGAGTTAAGCTTAAAGTGCTCATTACCGTCTTTCGCCCGGTCCGCCATAGAGCGCATACAATTATAATAACAATGTGGCTTGGTTAATAGCTATCGGACATGTAAATTCGCTTTGTGTCCCTCGGCCAGCCGAATTCTCGTTACGTCGGCCGACGAGCACGACGATCGTTATTAATTTTGTCGTTTCCGTTCCGGGGACTTTCGTTCGTTTCCTTTTGCCTTCCCCGACCACGGCAAAATCGATAGTTTGCTCTCGGTGTACGTTGATTTATTTAATCGCCGATGGATCGATATCGGTCCAGTTGAATACACACAGTTGAATACACATAGATGAAAGACGCGAAAGACTTGTCCTTTGACAAATGACGGTTCTCAAAATGCAACGAGAAGAGTGTGACTGATAATTTCATATTCACAATTTCAAAATTGTTTTCCCAAGTTGTTTTATCAATTTCAATCTTACCGATTAAAAGCTTCATCTTCCATCAAGGATAGATAGGACCTGTCTAAGCTTACCTGAAACAGAACAAAGAGAACGACGACAGTTAGAGTTCGGTTCAAAGAAATGGAGTGATCTCGCGTTAAAATTCAACTTGACCAATTTCAATGAAAAGCATTTTTCTCGTTCTACGCGATTTCCTTCCCGCAGCTCGATCTCGCGCGATTTCTAATTAGCACTCGAAGGGAACGAAGACTCTTACGCCGGGAACAGCGAATCTCGCGCGACGAGAAAGTCGTCGGAAACTTCCTCGACGAAGACGTTCACCACTTTTTTTAATCCGAGAGGCTGCTTAATTACCGGGAGCTTCTTTTGTCCAACGAATCGTATTATTCGCAGCAATTCGTGTATTTAATCGCAGCCGTCCGAATTATTTTCACAGAGCTATCGCGTTTCCCGACCGTGACTTTCAGCGACTCCAATCGAGAAAGAGAGAGAGAAAAAAATTTCTTTCGTTCCTTTTGTCGAGTAGTTTGCCATCGTCGACTCGACAACGACGCAAAAAAAAAAAAAAAGAAAAAAAAGAAAAAAAAAAAAAAAAAAAAAAAAAAAAAAAAAAAAAAAAAAAAAAAAAAAAAAAAA
>NW_025110653.1:0-9891 GCF_011392965.1 Frieseomelitta varia
AAGAAAAGTGTGGCCTTTAGAAATTTAAAATATTTTAAAAGTCACGCGCTATCCAAGGTCTCGTAATTCTTTTTTTTTTTTTTTTTTTCTTTTCTTCAATCGAGAAATAATTTCTTAGAAATTCACTCTACGTTCGCAGCATCCTAATGAAGGTTCGAACGTATAATAGACGTGTGTTAGACTTTAGAGACATAATGTGTTTAGACTTTCTTGGAACATATCGTTAACTGTTGGATTTGATGGGAATTTGATTGGAGCGGTTGTTTCGATCGGTCTGAAACTTTTTTGGCAAATGTCTCGAACATTCGTATCATGGAATTCAGCATTCCGAGATCGTTATTAAGTAATCAGAAAGCTTTGAAGTTAAATTTTATTTTATAAAAGTAGTTTTCTCTCGCGGGGACAGAGGTTTAAGCTTAGTTGCTGTTATCAGATGAATGGTATCTTACCACGAGCATGTGAAGAAGCACGATGAACATAGTTGCGTTTCTAAATCCAATATTGTCTAGTAAAATTCCTGCCACGCTCGGACCGATGAAGGCTCCGAGAGCAAACGTGCTGGTCCACAGTCCACTGATTAGGCCATACGTCTCCAGGTTATTTGAAAAACCGTATTGTCTGAAAATTATTAATTCTCAAACTACAAAAGATATATATAAATTAATTAATAAATGTTATCATAACAAGTTTACTAATTCTCAAGCTATTCGTTATAAGTACGAGAAAGTCTACAAATTTTAATCAGCGTGATAAAGCTGTAAATTTTGACACGCATAATTTATAATATTACCAGTTTAGTCATTTCGATTTTTTTTATTTTGTTTTTTTAATAATCTACGCCAATTTCGAAATACAACTGCGAGAGGACAATGTCTATTATTAAGAAGAAATTAGGCAAAGAGTTAATGATTATTTGACATACATCGACGTTCTCAAGGCATCCGTGAAACTGGCAACCAGCTGTGCAGCCATACCTAAACCGTGAACCACCAGACCACAGACTGTCATCCACAGCGTGGTTGAACACGGTATAAAAGGTGCCGGGCCCACTAAACAAAATCCTACGACCACGAGAACAGATCCGGCCACCGTGGCCACCTGAAAATTCAATTAAACTTGAAATTCATTTCCACGGAATTGTGACACATTAATACAGAAAATTGTTAATGCCGAAAGGACAAAAAAAATGTTCATACCGTTGCACGAACTTGCGACTCGCAAATTGCGCTATTACCTACTTCATTTACGGACTTTCTAAATTAGCAAAGTTTCAGTTAACAGGCCAGGACGTTCTATTTCGTTTATAAGCTTTCTAAATTAGCGAATTTTCCATTAGTAGGGCAGTTAATGGGCGATTAGATAGTTACTTTTGGATGTGAATGCTTGTCGCAGAGCCAACCCCACGCAGGAGCGGCAATTGCGTAAGTTCCGCCGTTAATGACGAACATTAAACCCAGAACGATCGGGCTCAATTTGAATTGCCTTAAATGCGGTTCCAACGTAGCTTGCAAAAATCCTATGCTCATGCTGGTCGCGATTATGGACGACGTGGCGATCAGCACGCCCGGGATTCTCAGAGCTTTCGTCATGCCTGTGAAAATATTTCGAATTGACAATATTGAAATTCAGAATAATTATATTTATTATTTCAGAATTATTTCTCTTTTTTGGAACATTTTCTTCATAGATCAATTTCTCCGTCAATTGAAATTAATATAATATGACCTCCTGAAATAATTAAAGTATTTAATTATACTGAAATTTCTTTATTAAATACATTTACTTTTAATTACTTTAGGATTTTTTATTGCTTTAAGTCATTTATATTTTTTAAAAAGTAAATTTTCGAAGAAGATATTATTATTTACAATTGTTGCAGGTTTATATTTTTCTGTCATTCAAACAATTGAATATAAAAAATGCAAATTTCTGTATAAATGATAGAATTTGTGGATCAATTTTTGCCTCTGTTAAAAATATTTATATAAATTTGAATTTTATATTAATTTATGTAGTTGAAATGCCTGTATACTGTAAGAAGTAGGATCGTTTAAACATTTGAAAAAAAAAAACGATAAGACAGTATAAAAAATATAGAATATTGAAAATATTCTATTTTGAACTCTTACCCACTGTATTATGAGCAGCCTCGTTGTTATTAGGGTGAACTGGCAGGATAAAAATGGTCATAACTGCAGTCGTGAAGAGAGCTGATCCTAGAACAGCGAATGGTGTTATGTATCCACCAACCTGCAATAAAACAACGTTTTATTTATTTGTCGCGGTTGAAACTTTATATCTCTGTAATTAATAACATTTTAAAGATTCGTAATGGATTCTGAATTTTTAATCCCTGCAAATGAAAATATTGTGCACGTTCTTCATTAATTCTGTATGTATTTTCAATCTGTTAACAATGTCTCTAGATTAACAGAGTACTGAAACTTTATTAACTGTGCAAGTATAATCTATGATCTTTTTAAATAGAAGACTATTACACTCGGTGTCTTTAAAATAGCAAAACAGAATGTATTTCACTTGTCGTTAATTAAAACGAAACGCTATAGAATCTGTACAGTCCGCCATTATCCCCGAATAAATCGTAAAAAGCCCCATTACTTCAATCTTCCTACAATTGCTTCCATCGTTTCTAACCATTAACCCAAACTCTTACCCCTGACGATTTCAAGTAGAAAGGTTGAAACGCTCTGATCCGTTTTAACGAAAACAAAGAAGGAAGAAGAAAAACAGAAATATTTGAAAGCAAAGTTGGTTTACCTGATAAAGCGCACCGCCCACGGTAGGACCGACAATGAGACCCAGACCAAAAAATGTCTCCAGGCTGGCGAAGGTGGTAGCCACGTTATCCGGGAATTCTTTGGCGATAATGGCGAAGCTGGCGGTGAGAAACGCCGCGTTCCCCATAGCCTCGACGATTCTAATCAGGAACGAAAGGACTATGAAGGGATAATGGCCGTTCACCTTGTCCAGCAGGCCGAAGAAAATGGCACACGTTCCGGTCGTCATGATGCCGCCGTTGAACAATAGTTTTGGCCCGATTCGGTGTAACTATAAAACGATGAATTAATTATCTATTAACTTTGAAGCGTGCACTCGAGGAAAGTTGTTGTAGATCAAATTTTGGATAATTTAGTAACTGGGAACTTATTAATAAATGATTCGTTTGTCGATTGTACGTTTGGGGGGGGGGGGGGATGTTATAAGATGTTTCTTAGATCAATTGTATCGAAAAGTACAGGACAATTAATACAGAGAAATGTTGTTTGAAATGGCGTCGTTTAATAATTGCGGATTGTGGGGAGAGAACGATCGTCAATTGAAGATTTTTCACTGTGCATTCTTTCTTTTATCGCTGTGGAATTTACGATATCTGTCCGGGGATCATGTAAACGTTTATTATATTATTAATAATTATACTGTATCGATTGTTTCAGCCTGTTTTTATGAGTTATATATAAAATAAATAACTTAGGTATTATTTATTTTTCTTTTATGATTGTAAGAAAGGATAAGTGAAAAGAATAGATTACGTATGAACAGAATTCTAAATAAATGGAAATTTAAAATAAAGAATAAAATGGGAATTTAAGAGGAAGAACACAAAAATGGAAACTGTGTCCAACAGAATTTCTAATAAATAATCAAACAAAATGTTCAAAATAGAAAACGCGATGTACAACAAAAATCTACATTTAGAATTCGAAAGCTTCCATTTCCTGTTTCTCCAGATCGAGTTATTACGTGTTTCTCTAGCTTCAACTATAGTTCAAAGCGAAAAATATATGAATATACAGTTATAAATAGAATCACGAAAATTGAAGTGTTTTGAAAGTTGCCAAGCGATACTTTATCTTCTAGTTCCTTTGATCGCGTTATTTTCTTTTCACCAATAAAGATAAATTAAAGTTAATGAAAAGAGGAACTTCTTTCGAGGGAGATAAGGGGAACATTTATTGCTCTGTGTACAGATTAAGCGGCAGATTAATTTTAGACGGTTCCTTCAGCTAATTTTCTAGGTTTATTTAGACAAACGAACGATATTTCGTCAGGCTAGGAGGAAAAAACAGTTGATAAAAAGTAGCCGCCTGACAGCAGGCAACCTTTGACAGCGAAATAAACGGAGCTATCATCGGTTAGGTTCTCGTATTTTCTTACAACTAGACAATCTCTCTCTCTCTCTCTCTCTCTCTCTCTCTCTCTCTCTCTTACGATCTCACTAATGGAATTAAATCTTTCTTCGTAATCACGAGCGAGAAATAATTCTCTATCAGATTCGTTTAATCCAGAACGGAATAGATTATATTAAAGAAGATAGATCACAGTAATCGTAAACTGCTCCTTTGAACATTTACGTTAATTTCTATCTTCAACTATTTAAAAACATTTTCCTTTCGATGCGACATATTTCAAATATAATTTTGCAGTTATGAACACAGTTTTAATTAAATTTTAAACGTAGGCTCAAGTGTAACTAATTTTTTTTTTCTTTGTTGTCACATAAAAATTGGAAAGCCAGGCTTCGTCGTGACAAGAGATTTAAATACTAAATTCTAAAATATTAAAAACCAAGAATTGGTAAGAAATTGAAGTATATAATAATTATTTCACCTACATATTGTCCATAGATCGGACTGATGATAAAGACGATGAACTCGAAAATCCCAAAGACCAATCCATATTCCGACGGCGATGCTCCTTTCTTCTCAGCCTGCGAACAAACGTGAATAAGAAAACGACTAGCTCGATCAGGGCATAATAAGGCATAATATTTGGTTTTTGATTTTAAGCGAGGGAATACGAAATACGTTGGACGATTCCGTGTTGTTACTACGTTCTTGGTCGCATTATCACGCGTTCGACTGCAATTAACGCTGGCCACGATAAATCCCGATAAACTTTAGACACTTCACGCAGCAGAGAATCACGGACGATTTCAGAAGGCAAGGAGAAATTCTGTCGTTGGGTTTTTTAATGTTAACATCCGATTCTTTTATTTTTAAGAACTTAACAATTATGACGTATTGCAAGAGAAGAATTTTAAAAATAAATTAAAGTTACGTTTGTTGTGACTTTATATTATTATATTAATTTTGAGAAAATATTCTTACAATTTTAAGTCAATTCAAAGTTTAAAATTGTTTCAATAACTTCTATAATCGTTTCAGTGAATTCCAAAATGTCGTATTACATTGTAATATTAAAAGACACGATGTATAAAAATCTGTTACGTCTTTTTTAACATTCTTCAATTGCATCAAAGTCGATTTGCGCGGACTATGCAATTTCCCTCTCACTTTAAATTTAATATCTAAACTATGTTTACGTAATTATTGTACATTAGTTTAGAAAAATTCGTAAAAAAATAAAAAAGACTTTCGGCGACGTAGCTATTAATTTAATTACAACGAGATAAGAAATAAGTGACTCAATGAGAGCGAAGAGAATTTCGCCAAGGTCGTGGAATCTGACGAAAGCTCAGCCTTTTAATCGGATGTTTTTGCTTCGTTTCGGTGGATAATCATTTATTGATATTAATTATATTGTACGACATTTTGCCGAGGATAGACAAATTATGCTAAATTGCGATAAATCGAGCGATAAAAACTATCAAAGTCAGTTCTTTACAGGCGCTAGTGTTGCTCTGTTTGCTCTTTCGTTTGTGAAATTTCTATTTGCAGAATGTTAACCGTTGTGATAGGAAATTCCGATAATGAAAGGACTTTGTGATTGATAAAATTTATATATTTTGTGTTATAAGATAAGTCATACAACTAGGATACATTGTAAGTATTAATTTCGCTTAGAAACATAGGCAGAAAATTGTTAGAATCGAGAAATATTCCTAAGGATTATTTTTATAAATTGGAAATTTTTATATTCGTATCTTCTTGTGAAATTATTTTTTGTGGTATTTCTCTTGAAAGTGTTAGTTTTGTTTTGGAGACTATTGTTATTACAAATTCCTAGAAACATTATATTTGCTATAGATCACTGTGTAAGTTCTATGAAAAGTATTCTGAAGAATAATATTTTTGGGGATATTATTTTTGATAAAAAGTATCCTTAAAAATATTATTTCTATAAAAAATGCTCCTCTAAAGGATATTCTAATAAACAGCATGACGATAAAAAAAAAATCCTAAACAGATAATATTGCAATTAACAATCCTCCGAATTAACGATTAAAATTAATAATTAAAAATTAATAAATCTTTATCCTCTGTTTTTAAAGTAGAGCTAAACAGAACTAATTTATATTCATTTACAGCTATTTGTTAATTCGTTTACTAGTTACTTTCTGATATCTAAATAGACATTCATATTTCTCTAATATATCTGTAAAAGATAGTCTGACATAATTGCGTCCTAGTTAATTAAGTACATGATGGAACTATGCATGTAAAGTCTGATCTTTCTGAAAGTCTGATCAAAACACGAATTATCTCTCTTCTGAAATAGAACTCCAACAATAACAGGAGATAATAATGTGAAATAATTCTTATTCATACGAGATGTAAGTATAATATGTATTAGGGAAGCATGTTACGTGTGTACGTGTTATAATAGTACATCTATTAAATATAGACATGAAACGATCTTCTTTTTAATATTTATAAATTATTTTTGTTTCATCTAACAATTACCAGAATTCAAATATAATTTAAAAATGAAGAATAGAAAAATAGTTGTAATACAAAGTTATCTCGGAAAACGAGAGAGAGAAATTTTAATTTTAATTCCTTAAATTCCGTCACTATAGTATTACAGAATTAGGTTTATTACTTTATAAGTTCAATAGTATAAATGTATAGTATTACAGAATTAGGTTTATTATTTTTACAAGTTCAATCTGTCATCAAGAACAGAACTTTCTGAGAAAAACGATTTGTGATAAAATTCTATATACATTTATTATATTTGATCAAATATAAAATTAAAAATAAACAGGCTCTCTGAATTTTATAAATTTTTAAAGTATCGAGTGAAGAATTAGGGAAAATAAAACATTCTTAATCGAAGATTCTTTGCAAACAATTAAAAATTATAAAGAGTCAGAAAAAAAAATATTAAATTTGAAAAAGAAAATAAAAAATCCTAAATCATAGAGTCTAAATTAAATATTTCTAGAATCAAAAAAAAAACAAAACATTCTAAATTAATTTAAGAACCTTATGGATATGGGTATCGAAAATTTATAAAAGAGAATGTTGTAGATGAAAGTTTTTTCCTGTAATAAATGCAACTCGTATACTTTCGCTGAAAATTCTGTTCCATGCATAACACTGTTCCATAATCACAACCTGGAATTTATGCATGCGCATGAAACGCTAGTATTATGCGTCATCGACAACTCTAGCATGTGAATCAGCCAAAAACTATTCGAAATTGATATTCCACAATTAGCGACAAGTAACTCACGACTAGTTTATTTGTAGCACAACCGATTTATCATTCCGCAATTATCATTTACACGGAAGCTTCGCCTGTTTCATCGCGAGAATTTTCTCCGTCACTTCTTTAACAATACTAGTACTCTACTGTTGATTTCAATTTAATAAGTTTGACAGATTCTAATTCAATTTAATGAATTTTAGTGGATTTCAATTTAATTTAATTCAATGTATTTAATGTTGCAAAATTTCTTAGGCTGATTCAATTTATTTTTATGCCCTCCAGCATGTAAAATAGTAATAATTATACATACGTTTTATTAATCATATTTAAGAAATATTTACTCTTTCAAGATTAAGTAATATGAATTAATGAACGCGGATTGTGATATTTACGGTCAGATAATCCATTTGAAATCAGTTCTTTAACTGACGATGATAACTGATTTTTATTAACTAAAATTAAATACAAATCATTATAAATAGAGGATTAAGATTAATTGCAAAGACTCTTCTCTTTCTTTCCAATATTTTATTATTCACGCTCACACTTTTTAAAGATTAAATTTAGATCGTTATAAATAATTTATTCTCTTTAATAATTGTTTAATTTTGTATTTGAATTCTCGATCAGACTAATAGGTAAGGTCGTGAATTCTACGTTATCAGAAAGATAACTGTTCTGCGATATTTGCAATTTAACTCGCGCCCGAAATGTAAAAATTGGCTGATAGAGTGTTCGAAAAAGTTCAGAAAAAAAGTGAATGTTAATGATCATGGTAAGTTGCATCAGGCTTTTCAACGAAATATCTCGCTTCCGATTGGAACAAAATATTCGAACTTTTGACGATTGAAATTAAAATTACTTCGATAACGCCGTCTTATATTTAAATTTGTCAAATGATTAGCTGATTAATTCCTTTATACAGTTGAATTTATACTTTTCAGTTCTTTCATTTTATCATTATGTGCGTCATCAAAATGAGAAACCATAATAATCAGTGCTATATATTTATTTTTCCATTAGGATTAAGAACGAGATTCGATTACAGAGGAAAAAGCGAGAACGCTCTCTAAACAAGATAGATTAAAAGTTATTTTACACAGTGCGTTTTGTTATTCTTGATCGACACCCATTTCACGAAGATAATTCCGCAGTTACGTAAGAAATTTTCTGCACAAACAGCGAATGTACATGTACAATAAACGATGATATTTTTCGTTTTTTTACAACACATACGTATACGTAGATTTCACAGCAGACGACGTGTGAACGACGCGTTTGTATTTCTTAATGAACCACGTAAATTGATAACTTGCACTCGAGCATCAGTATTTAACCCCTGAGCCAGACAAGCTCGATAAACATTGTTTATACAAAATACGTACATCCTTCCTGTCATAAATCAACTCGTCGACGTATCAAAAATTTCTTTTCCTTTTTTTTTTTTTCATTTTTCGAGCGTTTCCTTTCTAACATTTCTCTTTTGCACACACAATACGTCTTTCTGCTTGATAAAAGAGATTGAAGAAATGTAGAAACTATGAGAGTCCTAGGTCACTCTTTAGAAAGTTGATTGAATTTGGGAAATATGTATTGGGAAAATGATTTAATTGTTATTTTAATAATTACTATTTTATTATTGTTTATTGTTAAATACGAAATTATTATTAACTCTTTTTTTAACTGTAGCATCGTTAAGTGAGTTTCATGTCACTTTTCAAACAGTTGAACTGAATTAGAGTTGTGCTATTGGGAAAATTATTTAATTATTTATTATTTTAATGATTACTATTTTACCATTATTTAATAATTAGCTTCTCTTTTATGGCAAAGAAGCTTACAGAGGCAGATGAACTTTCTTCATTGTAAGATTATTTTTATCATGCTCGTAATAACCAGCGAATAAGTTGTTCAGCTCGGAGACTATCAGTATCTGAACGTAAGTTTACATATGCTTGTCTTTGAGTGATTGATTGAGTCATATAAATGGCATCATACCAAATTGTTGACATGCAATAAATGCCAAACTAAAATGTTCTAAGCTTAAACGATAAAAATTCTATCAAATTCTTACAGAATCTTCAAAACTGTTTGAAGCGTTAAAAAAATTCAACTTCATCGACAAAACTTTTTGAACGAATTTTAGTAAATCTATTCATATCAACGTTAGAAATACCAGCTTAATACTTCGGTGTATGTAAATACTCTATATATATTAATGATCATTTAATAAATAATAATCTACATAATTATTGGATTATAACCATGGTAACACAAATTTATATTTTTATAAATACAATTGGGAAAACTAGCAATTTGAGTATTGTTATGTATACTTCTGCAGCTTGAAACTTATCATCAACACAAATGATTATCAACTCTAACAATTACAATATTTATCCTAAAGTCGTCGTATTATTCTCCAATTTCACAAAAAATCATCCCAAAATTTCACCAGCACTAAAGGACAAAAAA
>NW_025110653.1:10414-35857 GCF_011392965.1 Frieseomelitta varia
AAAAAAAAAAAAAAAAGAAAAAAAGAAAAGAAAAAAAAACTACTGAGTCATCGTCAAAATTTCATAATTCTACTGTTAACCGAAACCACCCTCGATTTTACTCACCTCCTGCGGATAGAACGGCGCCTGTAGCGACACGCAGATCGCGTTAGCAAAATCGGCGAGGCTGATGACGATCAACGTGAGCCATTGCCTCTTGGTGAATTGAGCCATCATCGTAGTGACCTTTCTTTCCACCTCGTTCAACGACACCTTTCGGTCTTTGTCGTTCACCACCCTCTGCCTCGACAGTTCGAGCGTTGGAGATGGTTTTCGTCGCGTGGCATCAGGGACCACCGCCAAATACCAAGGCCAATCGGTCGTCGACTGATCGTCGATCGATTCGCTTCACCCTTGTCACTTTCCTCGGCCTCTCGCTTGTTTGCGCGCGTACGTTTAACAGCGTTCAACCCGGTTCGTTCCCGGGTGTGCTCTCGGAACGTCTGTGACCCGACTGCTCGAGGGACCGGTTGGTTTTCAACAAGGGAATCTTCGGGAAGCAACGGGAGAGAGCAAGGGTCGAAGGTCGAACGATACGGCGTGCTGCCACAGCTATAATTCTCATTATCGGGTAGCGTTGAGAGCGAGTTCGACGTTTCGTTTCTTGTTTCGAGCTGCATAATCCGTGGTTGTACGATGGAAGAGTAGATTATTAATTGAAAATTCTATTGATGGACGAATTTTGTGTTTCATCGTTGAGACGGTTCTCTTATTTTCGGTGTCTATTATCTAACGTTCTGACATCGAAATGTTGTAGGGGATATTTCGCAATGTGGCGTGTATGTAGGCCACGCGGTATTTAGTTGTTTCTGTTGTAATTATCTGTAAGTTGGCTGTTGAAATAAAATTTGTTTACAATGTGCTGGTAGAGAGGAGTCGTATCTTATGTTTCATCATCTGAATATTCTATTATCCCCATCGTATCGAAATGGTTTATTCGAAACGATTTTGATGGCCATTCAAACGAAATTCGTTCGCCACTATCGTACGAATATTCGAATCCTATTTGACACTGAAGATGATTCATTATTTTAAAGTTGCTTAATGATACAATGAAACATTGGAGAGACAATTGATAGATGAAATTACTGTAATAAATTTAAAAGAAATTTACAGATATTTACAATAATTGGTAGAATTTTGAAAAAATTTGATTCGTTCGCGTGAGAGAATTTTGAAATTCAACTTGTAAAAAAAAAAAGCACTGAAATGATACTTATAGCAATGATAAATCATAGTAAAAACAGATATAACACAGGTGCTATCTAACAAAAAAAAAAAAAAAAAAAAAATTCTAGAAAAGATTCGAAAGAAATGATAACGAGATACATGTTCTTCACAAGATATTCCTCTTTGAAGTAAAAGGTCTCTCTGAAACACCTCTCGTGTCATTAGAAATAAGAAAAATATATTAATGTCTTAGATACTTAAGTTCTTCAAATACCTAAATTCTAAGAAACAAAAAAGATACTTTAGCTGAGGTATGGTGTATGATGAATACATATGCATAGTGTACAGTGCTTGACGTCAATGAAAACAAGAAATATAGATATTTCGAGAAATGACGAATACAGTCAACATATTGTCATACTACACTATCTTTGTAAACAAGGAACTGTCAGAGTTTTGGCAGAGTGTCTTACAGCACACACAGATGATCTGATTACCTTTCAATCTCGAGGTTCACCTTTGACAACTTACATAGTCTGTGACGTAAAAACTCATCCAAGAGGCTGATAAGTCTGTTTAGTTTCCCTTTTTCCTTGTTATTTGCATTGATGTTTCAAGAAAGCTATACATAGTGGCGAACAAATTATACGTATGTATACACAGCGATATCGTACAATGTAGTTCACCACAAGTAGCAGAATGTAAGATTATTCGGTCAACAGATGACGGTTTCATGGAATCTTATAACTTTCGAGATGATATTGACTCTTTTAGAAATAATTGAGATTTATTTAATTAACGAGAAATCCTGAGGTAATGATGAGGAGATGATATTGACTCTTTTAAAAATAATTGAGATTTATTTAATTAACGAGAAATCCTGAGGTAATGATGAAAATGTAGATATTTGAGAGAAATGCGTAGATCATCTGCAGATGAAATTAAGTTATTATTATTATATCAATATTATATGCGTGTAATTACAATCTCTGTGCAGAGAAGTCATGATGTTCGAGTCAATTTTTGAAAGCGGACAGCACGTTTCTGAATAATTATCGGTTATTTTTCTCTGCACAGAGCTACTGTAACTACAGTGTGTGGCGTGTGACATAACATCGAGAAGTCAGTTGTACATTGAAATTAACGATGAGCGTATCATTCTACAAGTTTATTTTCCCGTTAAATGCGGCAGAAAATAGTACGGCGTGACTAAGATTGTTTGAATGTAAAATTAAAGAATTACGAAAATATTTGATGACTCGAAATAGACAAAATGAAACACTTCAGATGAAAAATGTTTCGTAATGAAGATAAACGAATCGTAGGCGAAGCAATTTGATAATGAAGAAAGAGGAGAAAGTATTTAATAAACAAAAGGAGAAACGACTTCTGAAATATTTCTCAGTTTCATAAAATATATTTCAAACAACCAAAGTTCTACCCTAGCACCAACTCAATAGCAACGATATTCACTCGATGATTCTCACAACGAATTTGCGAAACAGTATTCTCTCGAATCAATCCTCTTCATCTGCCATAAAGTGCAGCAAAAATGCACGATACATACAAATTTGAACCAAAGTCAAATCATCGTCAGTCCATCGAAATACTCCGTCTTCGAGAGCATTCTTCTTCGTCGTTTCATTGCCCAAACGCGATTCGTCCGTTTCACGATCCAAATCGCGCCTCGAGGAGTTAAGGGAACGTGATTTTCTTCGACAACGTTTACAGAAAAACAAGAGAGGAAAAAGAAAAAAGAAAAAAGAAAAAGAAAATAAAAAGAAACGATCCGAAGGAACTACGTGTCGCGAAGCCAAACTTTTAACGGGACCTTGCTCAAGGCCTTGCCAAGGAAACTCTTGAAATGTTTGGCGATGCTTGCACTGGCGGCTGGTCTCATCTCTTCGATGATCTCCTTCGCGTTCTGGTTGAGGAACTGATTCATCGCTTGGCCGATCACGTTGTCGCCATTTAATTGATCGACCACGCGGAATCGCGCTCGGGCCAGATTGAAATCGACCAACATCCGCGCCACTTTCAGGTAACGAACCCCGTCGCGGATCTCCTCCACTCCTTGGAGACGAGCGATCGCCTGAACGTCGCCTGAAAAAATACAATTTCATGCTCTTAATGCTACGAAGTAAAGGAACGTGTATTTGAATTATATTTTCGAACACACGAGCTCGGCAATTTTATAGAATATTTGAGAAATTTCACGTTTAAACGTGAGACGCGTCTGAGAGAATTTTCGGGAAAGATCGGAGAAGAAGATATAATGGAATCGCAGTTTTATATTTCGCTGTGTCGTTTGCAAAATGATATTTACGTTTTCTCGTGACCCTTGAAATTCTTTGTTTCAACTCTTAATTAATTGGAGTTTTATAGAGAAAATTTAGATGGAAATTTCTTTAAAAATTTGTCCAAAATTTTAATTGGCGTTTAGCACGTCCCTTCATTTTTCTATTATGAAGAAAAATAACGTTTTCGTCAAACCTTGAGTTTCTATACTTTTAGTGTCTTCTTCAAAATCAAGTTTTAAAGTTCAGAATTTCACGATTTAGCGACTCTGTATACATGCGCACTTCAATTACTATACAAATGTTAAAAATCAGTTGCGAAAACTTACACAGATATCTTTGTTTTTTGCATCGAAATTTAGATAGAAATTTCTTTAAAAACTTGTCCAAAAATTTTAATTGACGTTGGGCACGTCCCTTCATTTTTCTATTATTCCTGTAAATCACCAGGATGAAGAAAAATAACGTTTTCGTCAAACCTTCAGTTTCTATACTTTTGGTGTCTTCTTCAAAATCAAGTTTTAAAGTTTAGAATTTCGACGATTTAGCGACTCTGTATACATGCGCACTTCAATTGCTATACAAATGTTAAAAATCAGTTGTGAAAACTTACACAGATATCTTTGTTTTTTGCATCGAAATTTAGATAGAAATTTCTTTAAAAACTTGTCCAAAAAAAATTTTAATTGACGTTGGGCACGTCCCTTCATTTTTCTATTATTCCTGTAAATAACCAGGATGAAGAAAAATAACGTTTTCGTCAAACCTCGAGTCTCTGTACTTTTGGTGTCTTCTTCAAAATCAAGTTTTAAAGTTTAGAATTTCGACGATTTAGCGACTCTGTATACATGCGCACTTCAATTGCTATACAAATGTTAAAAATCAGTTGTGAAAACTTACACAGATATCTTTGTTTTTTGCATCGAAATTTAGATAGAAATTTCTTTAAAAACTTGTCCAAAAAAAATTTTAATTGACGTTGGGCACGTCCCTTCATTTTTCTATTATTCCTGTAAATAACCAGGATGAAGAAAAATGACGTTTTCGTCAAACCTCGAGTCTCTGTACTTTTGGTGTCTTCTTCAAAATCAAGTTTCAAAGTTTAGAATTTCACGATTTAGCGACTCTGTATACATGCGCACTTCAATTGCTATACAAATGCTAAAGATCAGTTGCGAACACTTATACAAATATCTTTGTTCTTTGCATCGAAGAATGCAATCTTTACTTACCGAAAAGTGCCCAGAATTCACCGTGGCTCTGAATGGGGAAGAGCAACACGTTTCCCGCCACTTCGTAACGGCCTTGTAGTTCGATCTTTGGAAACGATAAGTGAAGATCAAGCCTGTATGTCTTTACGTCGACTCGTGCCTTTATGAGCGAATAATTTCCTGCCCCTATGACCGTAATATTAGAGAACAACGCTCTAACACGAACGGCTCCTTGACCGTTCTCCATTCCTAGTTCCGGGATGATCAATGGCTCGATCGGAGGTAGATCCAAATCAGTGAGACCTGAAAGAATGGAATTTTATGTGGTGATAATGATTGATACAATTCTGTTTGCTTATGAAAGAACGTGGAAAAAGAATGGAAGTTATAAATTACTAATTACTTTCTCATTTTAAAATTGATATTCCTTTTACTTTAATTCACTAATAATAAGGATAAAACGAACGATTATTTAATTTGGTAAACACGAATATGTAGTTTTCAATATCGATATATTGATCATATCAACAGTAAAATGTTTTCTCTAATTTGATGAATTTTTGTATTTTGAATAGTCGACAAATTTTTATATTCGTTCATTTGTCTTTTAGTAATTAAAAAAGTGATTTGATTCTTTCGTGTCTTTGCATTCAACGTCTTAAATTTCGCTGTGTCGTTTACAAAGAGGTATTTGGAAATAAGGACACGAATCAATCAAGTATTCAAAGTCGTAGAAACGCCGCCCGTTTACGTAAGATCCTCAAGCAGGTCGAAATTACATGCCCTAATTAATTACTGATTATAAAACCAGCTGATTCACTGATGTTCGTAACTCTGTTACATAAGATCATACCTTTACTCTACATTTTTACATTTCTACGTTTCGAAGTGCTCTTAATTTTGTCAAGAGTAAACCCATTTCAACGTACAACAGTAATACTCAATTGACTATAGAAGATGACTACAGAAATTTACATTAAATTAACAAAAGAAGTCAAAATTCAAAATATTCAGTTTTATTTCTCAATAATATTTAATCCTCAACAATCTCAAAATTATATAGTAATATTATCGTTAACACGCTAATTAAAAGATTGATTGACGCAAACAAAATTTGCTGATTAATATATTCGATGATGTGACGTTCCAAACTTTTCGAATAATTTCTACTTACCCTTCAGCAAATATGGCTGCAGGTGGTTCAAAGTCTTCTTAAAGCATGAGTCTATCTTGGGATCTGATCTATTGCATGGTAATATGTACTCGGCTGTGGAAAACGAAGAATTTTGAAAGAATAAATTCAGAAGATTTCACGATCGTTTTTAGATGACGATAGACCCGTGAAATATTCAGTCACGCGATCGTTAACTTCGTTTGCTGGCTTGCCACGTGTCTTTCTACTTCCTGTACCTTTATGCAACCACTCTCACTTCCGATGCTGTCCATCGGAAAATTCACTCCAATTTCTGGGCTGTTTCAACTCTCTGAGACAACTGTAATTACTTTAACTTCAGTAATTACTTCATGATTATTTATGCTTCTTGGAATCTAGTTTCTCGCAGTGCTTTTTGATTTTTAGTTGATTTAGTTTCGAGACTTTTAAATATATTAATTATATAGCTTTTATTTAAAGGTTTCTTCTATGCACGAAATATATACACATGAATTATAGGGGTATGAAGGAGACAAATCAGTTTTTAAATTAATGAATTTCAAAGTAAATTTTAATTTAAATTCTAAAAATTAATTTAATTTCTAATCTTTAAAAGCACGTAACATTAAAAAAATACTTCTTACAAATTGACAATTTCATCATATTGAAAACGACTACATTTTCATAATCAGGTAAAGAATTTATACTTCGACGTATTCGAAGATCAATCTGTCACGCGAAAATGAATTAAAGATATATAAACTTCATATCAATTTTTATCGAAATTCTATACTTCTAAATAGAAAGGTTTATTAATTGTATCCAGAATTTTTCGTTATTGTAATTTTGTGTTCAAAGTATGCAATGATTTGGTTACTTCTCTCATTATTTGTTGTACCAACAAGGCTAACCACTCGCTTCTTCCTCATAGAAATGCGAAACACTATTCGGTTTACAGTCAATCGATCTTGACATACAATTCAATTCAACGCTTGTTGAATTCTCTAAATATCCGTGGAATTGATTTTCTCGTCGATAAAAGTTGGAAATTTGATATTGTGATGCAACATTTGCAGGATATATTCTATGATAATTTTTGTATGCATTGATAATGTTGTGATGAATTATACCTATTGTATTACATTTATATTATTCATATCGTTATGTTGATTTAATTTTATTGAAATAACGATACTTTTTCAAAATATCTAGTTACTATAATTAATATAATTATTGACACATAGTTTCTTCTTTCTCTTTAACTACAAAAGGACGTCTTTAACTACAAAGTTCATACTGAAATTTACTATTTTTGTTTCTATACTCTTTCGTTTCGATACTTGAATAATTATTGAACAATAAATTGCTTAATTTGCAATTCTAGATTTCTAACATTTCTAACATTTCTTTTCTGCTGTGTTCCTTAACCTACTGTAGACCAATGTTATTTATTTCAATCAATATTTTAATATTTTTTGATTATTGTAAATATCGTTGATGCAATTTAATTTTAAATAGTCTAAAATTAATTGAATTATAATATATGTACCAAAAAAAAAAGTATTAAAGTGACTTCAAACAAAGTTACTTAGAAAAAATTTTAAAGAACTCGATAAATGCAAATATTGATGCACGAAAATATTCGCGAGTGATTTCAACGCGTGTCATGTCATGATTACACTATGACGTATCATCAAGCATCTTAGCCGCCCGGGAAAATCATGCAATTATTATCTGCAGATAAATACGAAAAATTAATTTACACTGAAATTTTTAATAAATTATTACAAATGTCATAATCGACTAATTTTATGATTCTAATTATTATCAAAAATCGAATTGATGAAGCATAATGAACATTAATTGAAACAGTAAGTAATAATGAAGTGTAAGTGTACATGTGTAGCGTTAATAATCTTTTAACAAGCTTTTTTGATATTCACACGCATATGGTGAATATTGTATTAGTTTAAACTTTGAAAAAATGAAATTTTCAAGATGCACAATTAACAACTAAAAGAAGAACATGCACGTACGTCTTTTCAATTTCTCCTATAAATTGAATTGAATGTTGAATTGAATCATTTCAGAAGTTTCTTTAATTCATTGAAGGTCAATATTGAGTCAGCTCATTTTTTAACATTATTACTGTAAAAGTAAATTTCAACGATTCGCTTAAAATTTTTTGCTTCTGGATAGATTCTAGAATTTCATGAAATTTAATGAAATTGAGGTATTTATAACATTGCGTGATTCTTATTGGGTCAATAAAGACGATTTTAGTTTTCAGTTCAACGTCACTTATTATACTTCTTATTAACTTTTCTCTCTAAAACTTATCTTAGTGCTATAATTATTTTAAATACGTATACATCTCTGTTTACGAAGCTTTTGCTATTTTAGACACTGAAAACTGTTAGCAACTGTTTGATCTACTGACTCGAGAAAGCATAGAAGAGCATTCTTGTTGAATTATGTGCATCACATTGACACACTTCGTCCATTATTGTAGATATTTCCTTCTATTGTTTCATTTGCTCGCAAAGTTTAACATAATTTACACTAATTCACGATGCGTGTCTTATTACATGCAGAGTGGCAAGCATATGAAAATATTTACTTCCAAAATGTTTAGTTTATGTTCTTAGTTTATTTCTGTTCTGTGTACTTTATCCATTTGGATGATGATTTCATTGATTTTTCATGTACAATTTCTGTTGAATATAATCCTGTTACGGTTGTCGGATTGTTACGTTTCTATGTTACTCTCGTCTTGTTCAAAGTATAAGAAATATATTTCTACATTCTACAACGAAAGGAATAAAGCTACAAATATTTTTCATACGAGCATAAACATCTGCAAAATGGATGTAATCGACTATTTTATATTTCCAAAGTGCAAGAAATACACTTTTATTATTTTAGATTCTATATTAAATGAAAAATTTCATAAAAAGTTAAGTGAAAATCTCCATAAAAGAATTAGGCTACCAATAATACAACTAGCACCAACATTTTTTTCATTTTCTAGACAAAATTTCAGTAACTCAAAAAATCATTGGTGTACAACTATCACGCTTGTGCGATTTCTACATGTTACAATTCTTCCTGACAATGTGTTAAAAAAAAAAAAAAATAATAATAATAATAATAATAATACAAATCTTCTGCTACAAAAGTTTCCCACGAATGCATAAATGTCTGCTCGGTTAATAAGCCTACTACGCAAGGTCCATGACCAACCAAAGAATCTGGACCGTTCGATGCATCGTCCTGGTTGCGTGGAAATACGCTTTCACTCTCGAGGAATCGCGGCGAGGAGTCGAATTCGCGCGAAGACGAGCGTGTAGCTGGCTGGTGGGTACGTAATGCAAGACCAGCTCTAAGTAAGCGTCGGCCGCCACTTTCTCCGACCGATTACTGTCCGATTCACGAGCCCGTTACGCAACCTTCTGACATAACCTTCGCCACGCCATCGAGAGCTGTTACGCCATGCTCGCTACCATTACGTCGCGTCGCATCGATCACGATAACCAACGCCACACCATCGTTTAATTTTTTTTTAAATTTTCATTTCATTTCATTTGACCTGACCAGGTCGAACTCTGCAACGATGTTGGAATTTTAATTTTAACTGAGTTAATAAAAATAAAACTCGATGTTACGACGTTGATAGCAATAGGTGACACCTCGAACAAGTTGGAGAACAAAGAGTCTATGAAGTAATACTGTCGAAGTCTATGAATAAAATGTCTGCATGAGTGGCTAGTGGAATTTAGCTGAGGTCGAGAATTAATTTGGTATTTCAAAAATAAAATTATTGCCATCTCGTGGCTGTTAGATTAGTAAGATTACTTTGGAGAATAAGGTTGTTAAACATTAGAAGATTATTAAAATTAGTAAGAGTAATAATTTAGTTTAGAATTTTGAGAATAAGATGGTAATAATTAGGGGGGGGATATTTTAATTACTAAAATGTTATTATAATTAGGATGAGACATATCTGTTTGTAAAATGATTTTGTATTAATTCTCTTTTAAATTAAATTAGAATAGAATACATCCTGTTTAAAATGAAATAAAGATGATCGAAGCATCTCTATATAACTCTTTTATATTAACATTTTATATTAAATATTATACTATTATTTAGTATTAGATCAATTATTGTTTGCACAGTTTCGTGAGTTCTTGGATAATTTCGTACAATCATTCATAAAATTAAGTTGGGTAAATAAGATGAATGGGATCGGTGCTAGAATGAATTTTAATTAATTGAATCTGGTCCTCGAGCATTTTCTGAGAATTTTATTTAATGTTATAAATGATCATTATTAAATCTTTTTGTTTTGACTATAATTGAATGATTGATGAAATTTTGGGATATCTGAAACTTATTACTGGAAGCTTTAATAATATCTTTCATCGTTCGCTTCTATTTTTGCTTGATGGAAAATTTCAGGCTCTTGAGAATACGCATAGATATTTATGTTTCTTCGCAAAAACGAATTAATTACAGTAATGTCTTGTTGAAGTAAGCGCAATTAAAAATTTGCCTTGCAAATCAGACAATAAAACATCATTTCATTTTCAAAACAAGTTTGAAAACTCGACCTTTGATCAACACGAGAACGAAACTAGAAAATTCGCAAACATTCCAATCTATGATTTCCTTGTTCTCTGTCTGTACGTAGAAAGAGAAAGTATCGCGCCAAGGAAATGTCAAGAAAAATGTCCAATTCCATTTGTTCTCGTCCGCTTTGCTACTCTTGCTGCAATTAAATTTTCTGATTTCATTCTCGAAGCTTCAGGAGATTTATTGTCCAATTAAAATTCTATAATTAGAATGCGCGTTCTTTTCTGAAATTTTATTAAACATTCTCGCTAGGAAGTATCTGTGATTTCACCATCGACTCGATCGATAATTGTGCATATGATCTTTCAGTTCTCTGATTTTGTTTTCAAGAAGAATTCTCGAAGGAAAGAGATGGTAGAATGACATTCATCGGTAATATATTCTTTAGACGTCAATCCTTTGATGTTATTCTCAGGAAAAAAGAGTGTCTTCAAAAGACACAAAATAAAAATTCGCCAATTTCGATTTAAAATAGATATTGATTAATCCCAAGGAATGAAAATTCTATATAGTATAATAATGTCACATTTCCGAGGAAATAATCGATAAATCATCAACTTGGTCAAAACTCTAAATACGTGGTAGTTTTCGTACACACGTGTTCTTCACTTTCGTTTCGAACTCTCACAACTCGGATATCCTCCGAGTTTATCTCAGAGTTTTATCTTTATCCGCGAGAGAGAAGAGGGCGGAGAAAAAAAAGGGAACAATCGAACGATCGACACGGTCAAGACGCTGCACAAGGCATCTTCTCGATCTCTCGGAAGAAAGCGAACAATTTGACACGACAAAAGGAAACGCGTGCAACGCAACGGACTTCCGTGATATAATCGCTACAATTGCCCTCTACGTGGAAAGAGAAAGGTAGATACGCTCAATGATCGTAGAAGGAATAATTACTCGCTCGTAACTCCATTCTTACACTCGTTACGCACTCTTATTGATAATAAAGTTACACGCTGCACGAGAACAACACTTGTCAGCTTCCACGCGATCCCTCTCTGATTCTCAGCACTCTTAGATTATTATCCAGCGCGTTCACTTAAGCGAGAATTAACTCTTAGATCATCGTAAAATCGTGGAAAGTGGTTGCATAATGGCACTTGCTGTATTAACTCTCAAACGCCACTTCTTTTTTTTTTTTTTTCTTTTCTATTATTATAGTTGTCGATTAATTATTTCACTGGACCGTGGATTTCGATGCATTCAGTGGAAAGAAATTCGAAGCAGTTCTTGTCATATTCAAGCTGAAATTGTTGTCCTATTTAACAAGTGAAATAAATATTTGCCCAAGTTCTGATTTTTTAGATATTTATGAATTGAATTTTAATCGTACGCGAATCGTTTTAGTTTCATTGTACAATGTACGAACGCGCAGAGAAGTTTGAATGTCCGCGCGATATGATTATCGCTGTTAAATTACTCCAGAAAATTAATACTTTGACATGCACGTGTGCACTGTCTACGATGGAAATTCATTCGAATTGGAGAGTTCACGTGATAAGGATTCCCCACTCTATTCGTTCAACATTTCATTTACACGGCGATGTAATTCAATAAAAATTTTCATCGAACTCATTGAATTCTGCGTCCTCGATAAATGATGTTCCGACATGAGTAAATTATCACTGTAGCGTAAAATTGGCACTGAAGAGGCTTACGTATCTCGAAGTCGGGCTCGTTCAGCGCAGGATTGTTTCGTTGCTGATCCGAGAGCACGAGTTCTCCGGACAACAGTCCAAAAAGCATCGCACAGAGTATACTCCGCTGTTGCAACATCCTGAAGAACCTTCGACCTCCACTCGAGGCCCACTTGTTAATTGCAAATTATCCCTGAATGTTGAACAATCTCCAATTACGTGCCCCGAAGCACTTTGAAGTTTCTTCAACAAGAACGCGGAAACAAAATCGAAATTCTGTTTCAATTATTCACCAAATGATTCTCAATTAAGTCCCGTTGATTTTTTAATTTAAAAGATGCCCCTCCTCGGATACACTTTGTTTCATTGATCTTGTTTATCCGTTTCGTTAATCACTAATTTATGCACTGTACCCTTTCCTCTCCCCCTTTCTTTTTAATTAATTTGTTTCGATTCTAACGTTTGACGAAAAATATTTGTGTGTGAAACGAACGAGAAATGGTGGATGAAAACGAGGGATCAGGGTGGTAGCTAGACGGATCGATTCTCGTAAACTAAACATGCGTTCTCTTCGTATTCTGTCTTATATGCGAGCGTTCCCCTACTCTGAGAGCTTCTGTTCGGCTTTAAACGCCGTCTCTTCTTTTCATTTCTCACAGGTGTAATTGATACCACCTTGTCCCGTGACTTGGAGAATTAATTTTTGGTAAAAATTGGGAAACGATTCGCTCGGTACGGCTCCTCACATTTTTATTCTTCTTACTTTCGTTCAATGTGAACACTCTCGACTTAATATTTTGCCTCGTTATTTGTTAGATTTAATTAAAATGTTTAATTTTTTTTAAATTTCGTATTTATTTGTTTATCCTTGTTTGTGTTGCGCGTTCCTTCTCATTTTTATGCTCATTAATTTAGAAATTACCAGATGAATTAATTTTTCTGTCAGTGTCATTCGTTTATACTTTAACAAATTAATGTAGTCTATGTTTATTGCTTTCTCCATTTTTATTTATAAAAAATTTCAGATCCACTATTGCAACTAAAGTTTGACTCCACAATAGTTTTTTTTTTTTATTATTAATTGCCAGGACAAATTAATCGACTCGAAAATGTCATTTACAATGCAATTAAAATCATCAAATCGATGAAGTTAAAAACGTCAAATCAAATGAATTATAAATCAATACTTCAATTCGATAAATTGTGAATTGAGTTAAGAATCAACACCCCCATCCCCAGATCGACGATTGCCACATTTTTAACCTACTTTCAGTTCCCAATAGTCAATCACCCTGTCACGTTATTTAAAAAGAAAAAAGAAATACACAATATTTCTCTCCGTCACAAATAATTATACTACTCGAGTAAACCGCGAATAAAGAAAAAAAGAAAACGTTCATTACACGTTTACGCGATTCAGAGACGGATCTAGAGCGACGCTCGGCGTGTTAAAATTGTCGTGAGTGTGGAATTTTGTAATCGAATTGCCGGCAAGAGGTGACACTTAATTTTCAGAGTTCAGGATTGCTCAATGGCCGTGGTGAACACATAGTGAACATAATAGCCAGGACTGAAAAATGTATATGCACTGCCAAATGAATGGCGCGCTTTGCGTAATCGCGCTTTGCTGGATCATTGCGAGATCTCTACGTCATCCGTACGACCTGTTACAGGCATTTTAATCATATTAATTGTTCCATTTGTTGGGGAACGTTCGTTTCGTATTCTTCATTGCGACTTCTCTGCGACCATTGTCTTCTACATTTTCATAAATCACGTTTAGAGAAATTGGGGGGGGGGGGGGGATTATTTCGAAATCCAACGATTTCTTACCTTTTTGCGATATTAATTTTTTAATTCTGTTATTTTCTATTTTCTGATATCTGAATTTATATATATATAAATGATAAAATGTATATAATAATATATGAATTTATATATATTTATATTTATATTATATAAGATATATAATATATATATATATATATATATATATATATATATATATATATGTAAATGATAAAATATATATAATATAATATAATATAATGATATAAGATATATAAATATAATATATATAATAATGAAAAAATTACTGAACTTGTCTTGTCTCACATTTCAATGATTTCTTGTTTCCTTGCAGTGCAACAGTAGTTCAATAATTTTTTCACTTTTCATCCTTCTCAATTTTTTTCTGACTTTTGACTCTTTACATTTCAATGATTTCTGACTTCCTTGTCATATAAAATTCAATGATCTCTAGCTTCTTTTTTTTCTCCAATTTTTTTTGCAATTTTTTTTGCAAATATCTTTCAATTTGATACAATTTTTGCTTCCTTTTAGTCAAATTATGTAAGCCCTGAAGCTCCTCTTTTTTGAAATTTTGATTTTTTAAACATTCTCGACGGAATATCATTCCTTTCAATAAAAATTCCTTTTACTAGAATTAATCTTCGTCTCATCTCATCAAACTAATTTTACCTCGATAACAATTCGATAAAGGATTTTAATCGAATCTAGAATAGTAATAAATTATATAATGGTAATATGTTGATTGAGACAAAATTGAGGAAGAGACTTGAAGTTTCGAATAATTAAAAGCATTATATTCGTTCATATCGACGATTTATTTTAAGCCACAAGTCGATGGGTATTAATGGCTGATAATAGTCACGGTGTTCGTTGCACAGTTGGCCATGAATATATAATGTGGCATTGTCTTTTCGAATTGGTCCTTGATAGAGATCGTGTATTGCATACTTGACAAATTACTCGGAAATTAGCGACGAAGGAAGCTACATTTTGCAAGACTTCTTTCAGTCTGATAGAATAGTATCGACACAAGATTTATCACACCATAATCGAATATGAATGAATAATTTTGTAATTTTATCGAATGATATGTAGAATATTTATTAAATTTGTAATTTTATTAAAATTGTATTTATTAAAATTGTAATTTTGTCGAATGATATGTAGAATATTTATTAAATTTGTAATTTTATTAAAATTGTATTTATTAAAATTGTAATTTTATCGAATGATATGTAGAATATTTATTAAATTTGTAATTTTATTGAAATTGTATTTATTAAAATTGTAATTTTGTCGAACGATATGTAGAATATTTATTAAATTTGTAATTTTATTAATATTGTAATTTTATCGAGTGATATATAGAATATTTATTAAGTTTGTAATTTTATTAAAATTGTATTTATTAAAATTATAATTTTGTCGAATGATATGTAGAATATTTATTAAATATTTTACACGTATAATATTTTTATTTTCAAATATGCGAATATCCTTTTTAACTACGTTAAATTTTATATTTATTAAGAACAAATTAATATATTTATTAATATAACCGAGAAACAAATATGACTTTATTAAGATTTACACAACGATTTTAATAGATTAATTACTGTATTTTCATATTCTCCATTCTGTACTTTTATATTCCATGGTTATTATTTTCAATTATTATTCTCCAGTATTTTAGACAGTTCGTATTATTTACACATTTGTAATTATTACACTGCGTCATAATCAAATGCACTTTACATGCATTAAATTATGGTTCAGTTTGTCTAATCTTTCAACAAAGGGAAACGCGAACGTTGTGTGAGTAAACGAATTCAATCCGCTTTCAACGGTCGGTTGTTTGAACACCTTGAAACTTTCGGATATTTCACAGCGTTTGGAGAAATTCCGAAAGAACTTGCCGTTGTTGCCTAATTTGGAGTTCGTAAGAAACGAAATGTCGACATCTCCTTTTACCCTGTACTTCATGTGGATTCTGAACAAGTTCTTCAGAAGCGTACATAGATTACAAATAGAACATAGAAAATAAAACAAAACATAAAAAACTAAAAAACATAGAAAACAAATATGTAGAAATAAGAAACGACGTGGAGTTATCTATTCTCAAAAATTAGAAGCTTCTTAAATTTCGTATTCGTCTTGAATCAATTGAAAGAATCATTAAATATTTGAGTTACTTTGTTAATCTAGTTACTAATCTTGAGTTACTTTCAATAATCTAAATGTTTCAAATAATCTTTTAACCACCTTTTCAATAATTTCTTGACTTCTTTAAATTTCTTTAAATTTTTAAATTTTCCAATCACCAGAGAATTAAAAACTCAAGTTCCTTTGACGTTTTGATCTTTTGTTTTTTCTTCGAATAATTTCTTAAATAACTGAGAAAAAGACGAGGTAAACATATTGAAACAACACAAACGCAACAGAAACAATTTGCATGCGCATCATCGTTCGTAAAATCATGATAATATTTTCGATAATACTAATTGATTAACTTTATAAGGAAAAAGGCTAATATAGGTGTCTCGTAAATTTTTAATGGCGTCCCATTGCTGGCCTGGAGTTACATCGAGATTTCCGAACCCGTCGATTTCTCGGTCGAATGTCTTTAATTTCTCTGCAGTGTCTTTCGTAACAGCGTCATTATTTGACGAGAATAGCTGAGAAGAAGAGTTGATTGCAACGCCTCATTTTTGAAACTGATATTATGAGCATTAAAACGGTTACTTCGTTTCAAGTTGTAACTCGCAATTTCAATTCGCTGTGGATAAACTCTCGTTGAAAAAAAAAAAAAAAGAAAAACTATCAAAATGTGATCACTGGTACTAAAATTAATATCTGACAGTAAGTGAATTTCTGAAATAAGAAATAAGAAAGTACAGAATGGATCTCTCGTCTTGTGGACCGTCTTGTGGTCTGAAATATCCAGGAAAAATTAAACACAATCTTGTGTGATATTTAACAATTTTATAAAAACATTATACATTGAATCCTCAAAAGAAACCTACAATTTTAGAAATCAATGTGCACTTCTATTTTAATTTTACAATTCTATTGTAATTGTTATGTATGAATTGTTAAAATTAATCAATAAAAATGTTTGAGATAGTAGAGAATCCAATTCATTCGTAATAATAATAATAATAATAATCATTAAACTGTTAATTTGAAAATATTGAAAAATTTAACCGTTAAAGTTGTTAAATATTGTGTGACACGTTATTATAAAACGTTATTGACAATATAATTTCTTATAAGTAATTTTTATAAAAGTTTCAAATAATAGATATTTAGAAATGTTACAGAAATGAATTAATGATTTCAATGTCATAGATAAATTATTAGAAATATTAGAAGATTGAGAAATTTTATTGAAAAAATTGTTCAATTTTTTTAGGCGTACGTATATACGCAACAAAAGTTCAAGCGGTAATAAATTTTTTGCCAGTATTGGGCAAAATTTTATTCGAACGAACGGATCAAAATAATGAATAAAATTTTATTCATTTGATTTGAATTCCTACTACTTGTAGCGCTGCGATGCAAAACCTGTTCAAATCGGTATAGTAGAACGTGACACGAAAATGGTAAAGGGGGCCGCAGAGCCCCCCCGAGCTGTATGTGACCATATAGACAAGATACGCGTACAATAATTAATGCACGATAATTTTAAAATCGTAGATTGAATTTTTTTTAGATAATGTATTATGCTTTTTTAAATGTTCTATTCAATCACCAATAAAAGAAAAGAATTTTTTTAAAATACGTTTTAAAACAGAAATGACAGAAAAGAAACAATTGTGCAAATAAAACATTTCTCGAGAAATTTAAATATATAGAACCAAAAACATATTTCCAGCAAGAATAAATTTCTCAAAGTTACTAATGTAATTTGTAATAATCCAAGTTATAAACTTCTTCGATAGTCAATGACTGAATCACAGTCAAAAGGCTATTACTTAAACAAAAATATCTCTCGATCTTTTCTCTTCATTTTTCAATAATCTGTAGATGTATTTACATTGTTGCCTAGTCTACGAAAACTTACAAAATGATTCAATACACGAGACCGACATTTATAATATAATATAAAATATAGTATAAAACATTTTACTTTAAGATGGTAGTAGCACGTTCTCCGGGAACATCGAGAAAATCACGTTCGTGAAATCAATGATCAACGTGGCGATGGTTTCCTCCAATTTCGGCCTGATCTCTTCTATCACCATGTTCCAGTTGTCGTTGAGAAAGAGATTCATAGCCGCTGAGAGTGTCTCGTCACCGTCGAACAAATTATCCAGATACACAGTAGCGTACCCAATATCGAACTCGACGTAAATGTCCTCCACCCTTTGATGAATCAATCCTGTTCTCTCGTCGCAATAACGCGTCAATTGTAGAGCCATGATAACGTCGATGTCTGTGAAGTTTCCGTGAGCAACGCCGTTTCCTGTGATCGGCAACATCAAGATTCTGCCGTCCATGATGTAATTCGCTATCATTTCCAGCCGCGGAATGTAGAGGTTCAGGCGTATTATATTTTCCTCCAGGTCGAACCTGATTGAAAAATGTTTTTCGTGAGGTTAACTTGATCACTCGAGATTATGGAGGGTTCTTGGAAACAATTTTGAGGCAGAAATGATAAAAAGAATCGAGTATCTTTCTGATTTTTAGTCTCTTGAAATGTCAAATCTCCTAGTTTTCAGGGAAAGAATTTCCTTTTTTTGTTTTTTACACTTTGAAATTAAATTTAGAATCTAACAGAGACTTTTTAATTTTTTAACAGAGAATTGAAGAACTTTTTTGACAATTTACTTTATAATAGTTTATAATACTTTATAATACTTTGAAGTCGATTTTTAAGAATCGAAAGGAATTGAGATATTGATTCAATATTGTTCAACAATATAGAATATTATTTTAACTCAATTACTTGAGAATTAGTGACAAATTTCCAGTGAAAATTATTGCGATAAAATGTCTCTAAATACATGAAATTCCTTAACATGTAATAGATCAGATGATCTTTAATTTAAAATTTCAGAGAAATGTAGAAAATATTAAGTTACTTCGCGTTTATATTTTTGCTTAAGATACCTTTTAATTTCATCCTGATATTAATTAATTTATATTAATAATATTAATTTACAAAAAGTAGTATACAATATCTAGTATACAAATGTGCATTGAGATGCAAAGACGTACCTGATGCTTTTAGGTACGAAGTTAGTTCCACCATATATGGACACGTTGTTATACCTCGCGTGAATATGAATCGGACCGGAAGTTTGATCAATTTCAATCTCCTCTAAGCGAAATGGTTCACACGCTGGAATCCCAAGGCCAGGTATTCCATTTTTTAAATACGGTCTCAACGAAACGACACTTTCCATTAAACAGTCGTTCAAGAATGGGTCATTTTGATGACATATCTTCAAGAACGACGCTGAAGAAAATCAAATTGTCCATTTAACCAGAGCAAATAAAATAAAATAATAAAATGCGATAATTCTACACGATACGTTTGTTTCAAAATGACAGTTTATTTTCGTACAACGGACATTTTATTCGTCGTATAACTTATTTATTCTCTTGTCCAACGATTCGAATTACATTTTGTATAAAAATTTCTATTTTATCAATTATAAATGTGAGCAGCTTCTTTTTCTCTTTGTAACAAGAATAAATTCAAGTATTACGGTCGTTGTTCGTCAGCCTTCAACTCAGGTTAGGTCTGAATTCTTTATATACTCAGATCGCATGATTTTACGTACGATT
Source organism: Frieseomelitta varia (assembly GCF_011392965.1). Taxonomy (NCBI): domain Eukaryota; kingdom Metazoa; phylum Arthropoda; class Insecta; order Hymenoptera; family Apidae; genus Frieseomelitta; species Frieseomelitta varia. Next base: position 30,165 of record NW_025110653.1, read on the forward strand.
CATCGCGAATTAAATGCGAGTGTTCTAGATGCAACGTTAACGCCTGCATACCGGGCGTTTGAAAAATAATGTACTCCTTAGAATGCAGAAATTAATTTCAATCTTCTTAAGAAAATAAAGTTACATTAGATTTATCAATTGAAAGTATTTTTTGAGAATATTTGTTGCAGATAAAGTTGAATTTCAGGAAATGTACAGTTCAACGCAACGTGATTATTATCGCGGATAGTTTATTTAAATGTCACAGTGAAGAAACACGTATCTATGCACGAAACAAAGAAAAAAAAATAAGATACTTACGAATTTCTGAAACAGGTAATGCAACAGACAGGCAGTTTGTCACGAAAAGTGCTAACAGGAATTCGTAGTGTGGCATTGTTGTTGTCACGACGAGGTTCGATCACGAAATAATATCGTGCCATCGAAAATCGCGAACGTATCATCGATTGGTAATCCGCTGACATCGCCATTTCTATTATACCTCCAGCTCCTTTTAGGGATTACGCAATTTAATGTCCCGATATTTGTCAGTTTTATTGCACTTGTCATTCTTGGCAAGTTGAGACAATGACTCAAGGAAGTAAAATGTGACTTCTGAATATTTTTAACTGAGATAGTGACTATATATTCGTAAAAGGTTCTAATAAGTGTCCGAATACTTTCATAAACAACGAAGTTTCATCAAGATATAACAAAACGTTCCAAAATCAAAATTCCAAGAAGTTAGTCTTTTTATCTAATATAGTCTATTGAGATAAAAATAAAACAGCCTCATCCTCATCATTTTCCCAAGTATGTACGTTGGTCTCTAACAAAATTTTACTAGGCTAGGTAATAAAGTAGTTGAGAATGGTTCACCAATTTCTTACAATAAAAATTCAATTTCAAAAATGAAACTATACTCTTTCAGTGAAGAACCAATCTTCTCGTACCGTTTCAAGCATGTTCCAACAGTTTCCTCAGTCATCTCACCTAAACATCACGAACGATTCCAATAAGAATTCGAACGCTCTTACGAGCAAACTACGCCCGACAGAATTTCACACCCCAAATCAAAATTCCAAGAAGGACGCTTCAACAGCGTCGTTCATCAAGAGAAAAAAAACCTAGCCTCACCTTCACCCAAAAACCAACCTCCTCGCGCCTTCTCAAGCGTATACGCATTTACCCCCAACCTTCTCGCCGAATCATCGAACAAAGCACAACCTACCACGCTCCCCATTAAGCACCTCGTCGCAGGTACCACATACCGCGATGTACATTTAAGAACAAGCATATTACGCAACAGCTCCAACGGCGCTCTATTTGCGGCGTTTTAGACCCGGCTGGGCTGCCATGATCTCTTCCACTTAAGGTCGGGAAAGGACCTTGCCCTCTATTAGACGTTTCATCGAACACGCTATGCAACTAGCTGAGAGAAGAAAGAGAGAGAGAGAGAGAGAGAGAGAGAAAAGAAGGCGTGTAAACATTTAAAAAGATCACCTAGTTAACGAACCCCAGAGGAATCAGAGTATGGTCCATGGCCTAGATCCGGTGCCCTTCCACGACGCTGTATAAAACCGCCGGGCAAACGCATCATCCACTCGCGATCCTCGCTTTTGCACGAGCACCGCACGCCTGTAGAGAAACGCTAAGATAAGAAACAACCGAGGTAACGGCGAGAGTAACGATGGTGAAGAATCTCGTCGACTTGGCTTCAGTCTTACTGGATTATTAAATCGGAAACAGCGTGGAGGAGCGGGGGATCATCGGCCCGGGTGTCAAAGTGTTGTTGTGCGCCGCTCTCTTCTGCTTGCTTTTGACTTTCATCGTGGTCGCCATCGTTCTTCTCTTGGTGTTCAAGCCTGTCTACGTTTGGCAGATCAAGAGCTTAGAATAGAAGTCTTTCTCGGAGATCTCGTCGACTCTTGGGAAACTCGAGAAATTCAGCTTGGAATACATTCGAAGACCGTTGATTCGACTACGAAATTATTAATTAGGATATTATCGACAGATAATATTCGAAAATACCGCGACTCTTGGAGAAGCATTCTGATTAAAACATCTTTGACTTTTGGAGGAAGGAAATTCGAAAAGTTCTGCTCGCAAGAACCGAGTAATATTTAATAGTATTTATTAAATAGTATTTAAGCACTACCACAGAACAATTTCTCAATTGAAATAACAAACCTACGCAATGACGAAGATCGTAGCCATCGCGCTCTTAGCATTGGGCCTGCTGGCCCTGGCAAACTCTCAGGGAACCCTGCTGGAAATGTCTCAGCAACTCTGGACGAAGCTTCTGTCAGGCGGGTTCTCGAAGGCGGGCAAGCTAGACCCGCTGAAAGTGCCAGTGATCAAGGTGGACCAGTCCGAAGGGAACACCAGCTACCGAGTAATCCTTCGGAACGTAGAAATCACGGGATTGAACGAATCGACTCTGGACAGCATCCACATAGCTCGAGGTCGTCTGAAGTCGAACCTCAGTGAACTCGAGGCTGGCTACGTGAGCTACAGCGACTTGAGAGACCTGGACTCGATCAGATACAGGTTCCACACGTTGATCAAGGAGCCTAAGGAGCAGAACGAAAGCTTCGAGGCCATCGTCTCCGCCGCGGGGAATCAGGGGAACAAGTTCGTGGCCAGCGCCAGAGAGCAAGAGAGCCGCTTCGAGAGACTCAGACAGTACGATCCCTTCCTCATGAAGATCCAAGCGGAGAAAATGAAGGAGCCGGCGGTCGATCGTGCTCAGAGTAATCGTAAATCGAACCGGGAGCCGGACTTTCCTACGTACAACATGGAGAACGCGAAAGTCCTCTCGAAATCGGACACCACGCGAATCATAGAGAATCTGAGGTATCCCGCGGACGTTCAACTGATGTACGCGATGGGCGCGATGAACACTGGACTGAATTCGAGGAATTACGAGCAGCAGGAGAGTTACGACAGGTCTAGATCGGGCTCTTACAACAGTCGGAGCAGAGAACGCGAGGAACAGAGTTATAGAGGAGACGAGAATTTCGGTAGTAGAAGGACCGAGGAACGTTACAGGGACGTTGAGACTTCAGCGTCTGAGAACGTAGAGAGTAGAGTGACTGGCCAGAGGTTTGTTCCCGGGCAGATCAGCAGGGAACAGGCATATGGTGGAGAGTCGAGGCGTCTGGAGAAGCAACCGGGTTACATCGATATCGTTTACGCCGATGGGAACCGTAATGGCGGCGTGAGACGCTTTGGGAATGACAGGATCGAGTCCAGGAAAGATGCGAGAGTATTCGGTGTGAAGGATACATCGAAGGTACGAACGAAATGATTTTTCTATGGCTGTTTACTGAACGATTATTACACCAAACACCTGCAGTTTCGATTGCAAAATACTGTGTGCTATATGAAAGTCGTACATATTATAAAACTATAGTTACATCGTTACATGTATACATGTACAGAATTTAATTACGCATTACAGCATAATTGCTTCTAAAAGTAACAGAAAGGATGACTGGGAAAATCAGAGAACTTCTAACGTGATATTTATTTGAAAGTTTCGATCCTATTCGATGAAGGTTCGACTATAATTGAAAGTACTGCTTTTCTTTGCCAAAATACTTATAGACGGTTCGAACCTGCCTCGTAGAGATTCGAGTATACTGGTAATATACTTGAACCCATCTCCACTGTTTCGGGAGAGAGGATCTTCGTAATTTTCTTTCAGGGAACAGATACGATCGATTTGTTAATTTTTTTTTTTAGATAAGTAACGATTTTCTAATCCGCTTTCTGCAAGTTGATCGATTCCTCTTCCTGCTTTGTACGTTGCGAGTTTCCGTTAGAAAGCGACATAAAAAGTGATAAAATTCATCTTTCTGCATTGTAGCTTCCTGGTGTTTAGTTTAAATGCTACGTTGCTGATGCGATTAGGTGAATATATAGCGTAATATTAAATATTAGCTTTCAAAGACACATGTGAAATTGGTTCGAGATGGTAGATGGAATTGCATAATCGTTTTCCTCGTTAGAGTGAAAATGTTACATGTGTTTAAAATTACCATTGTTACGAAATGAATTTACAAGTTCATTAAGAATCTTTCGAGTAATTGGCAAGTAATTATAGATCGTTATAATGAACGTGGTAGAACGTGATAGAATATCGTAGATTCAATTACAAAATACGATGTATGACATTATTAAAATTATGTTAAATTAGTCAAAGTCCTGCGAAATCGTAAAAGAACCTTCAAATAATTTAAATTTTAATGCGGAAAATATTAAACTCTCAAATTCCATCAGATATTCTAAAAAAAAAAAAAAAATCCCAAGAGAAAACACTTGAAGAAATCTTCTTCCGAAAAAGAGAAACGTAGCAAAGAGTCTTAAAAATTCCAAAACTCCTTGAATGATTCACTGAGAGACCTTAAAGTTCCACAAGAAACCATAAACATCTCAAAGAGATGAAAAAGAAAAGAAAAGAAAAACAGTAATACAAGAGAATTAGCATTAATCATCGGTAAATGAACAGGTTACTCCAGCAATTTCACGCATGTCTCATTAGTCGTAAACGCTACAATGGTTATTTACTATCGTAAGTAGGTATTGCTACCATCGTCCATAAATTTTCTTCTTAACAATCTCATCGTTATGCTTTCCTCCCTCTCTGCGAGCTGTTAACGTAGTTGAGAACTTATGTAAATAGGATATCCTCGAGAGCAGACGAGTTATTAGTGGCAATTGTACCGACGGAGAATCCTTGTCGAAGAGAAACGATGCAGTCAAGGCGGCCATACAGGCAAAAAGGTTGGACGGTTTGTCTAGATACGCGAAGAACTACCAAGAGAATCAAGGATACTTCGAGGAAGGGATGCAGCTGGTTTATCATTATGGCGGGATGAATGGGACGAAGCCTGAAGGAGGGAAGTTCCCTCAAGGAGCTAGACAGAAGCGTGCTCACAGAGGGAATGATACCGATGTGAGTGTTACGAATCTTCCTGTCATTATTGATGTTTCGGTTACATTTTTAATTAGGTTTCAGTTACTCTTCTAACGTTAATTATTTCTTTAGCTTTATATTTAAGTAGAAGGTCAAACAGATGGTTCACTTTATGTAGTTAAAATAATTCTTAAAATAATTAATATAATTAAAATAATTCTTAAAATAATTAATATAATTAAAATAATTTTTAAAATAATTAATATAATTAAAATAATTTTTAAAATAATTAATATAATTAAAATAAATCTTAAAATAATTAATATAATTAAAGTAATTCTTATAATAATTAATATAATTAAAATAAATCCTAAAATAATTAATATAATTAAAATAATTCTTATAATAATTAATATATTTAAAATAAATCTTAAAATAATTAATATAATTAAAATAATTCTTTATATAATTAAAGTAATTCTTATAATAATTAATATAATTAAAATAAATCTTAAAATAATTAATATAATTAAAATAATTCTTTATATAATTAAAATAATTCTTAAAATAATTAATATAATTAAAATAAATCTTAAAATAATTAATATAATTAAAATAATTCTTTATATAATTAAAATAATTCTTAAAATAATTAATATAATTAAAATAAATCTTAAAATAATTAATATAATTAAAATAATTCTTTATATAATTAAAATAATTCTTAAAATAATTAATATAATTAAAATAATTCTTAAAATAATTAATATAATTAAAATAATTTTTAAAATAA